>NC_056726.1:523340869-523640869 GCF_019279795.1 Protopterus annectens | reverse complement strand
CTTATAAACTTATTCTATGCATCATAGTTATACCTGCATCTGCTTTTTCCTCAAAATTGGTTTAATGCTTAAAGTCGCATTAAGACCAAGGGTTCTGTCACCATTCAATCTTAAAATCCATTTATACTCTGCTAGCTCTCATTTATTGTTTATATCACCACCCCTAATGTTGTTTTGAAGAACATTTATGACTAAAATTAAAGATGTGCTGCATGCCCATATCAACACAATGTTTAGATAAAGCTTTTGTCAATACATTTCTTTTTATAACTGATATGTGTTCTATAATCCTATTTTTATATTTTCTACTATATTTCCCTATGTAGAAAGCAGAACATATCAAGCAAGTTGCTAAATAAATGACATTCTCCATTAAACATGTTGCACGACAGTTAATAAAAAATATTTTTCCTGTTGCCGGATCTGTTTACGGGCCACATAATTATAACAGGAAAGGGTGCCCTTCTTATGGCCGAGTGGATGCTTATTACAATTGTTAATCTCCTTAGAACAAAGCTTCTGCTTAATGTTATTACTTCTCTTATATGCAACAGATGGATGCTCCCCTATTATTTTACATAGTTCAGGGTGTGCACTTAAAAACAGTCCAATTATTTATTATAATACTCTTAACATCAATGGACTTAACATCATAACGACTCAGGTACCTGATAGAACATTTTTCTGATCTATCACCCATCCTTTTTCTCTGATCCATCTCAACCAAAATAAGATTTAGCTGATCTACTTCTCTTATTATCAACATATTTTGTTGAGCTATATAAAAAAGTGTTACTATAACATCTAGTTTTGAAATCTTGTGTTATTTCAGATATTTGTTCATTGTATTTTGTATCATCTGTATTCAACCTACAAAATTAGCTTCTTATGATGCCTTTAAATACGTGCTGGGAGTGCATACTACCCCTATGCAAAAATAGATTTGCCTGTACATCCTTTTTATAAGCACTAGTATATATTACATTCACATTGCTTAGGGAGATATATAAAAAAGCAAATCTTTTCTTTAGAATAATTACCCTTGAATTTTAAAAATTCAGTGGTTGTATCAAGATGAGCCACAAATTCCAATAACATCTGTTCATTTCCTGTCCGCACTAAGAATACATAGTCAACAAAACACTTATAAAATGCATTATGTTGACCATATTCATTTGCAGAATTATAAATAAAATTATTCTTTCAGTGATTCAATGTCAAGTTGACACAAGTATTTGTGACTGCGGTTCCCATCACAGAACCAATTTTTTTGTAATAAGGTTCTTTCTCAAGCAAAAATACATTGCTGGTAAGCACATGTAACAAAAAGCAAACAGTTTCAATCTCTCTTGCAGTATACTCACTTGCAGAGCATAGGAACTCTCTAATCATATCAATGCCATACTCATCAGGTATTACAGTGAACAGTGAAGTAATATCCAAAGTAACAAAATAAAAATCTGAAAATGCATTCACAGCATACCATTGAAACAATTTGTCAAGAAAGTCACCAGTATCTTTTATAAAGTTTTGAACCTGACTCAAGAAGGGACTTGAAAGGAATTCTAAATATAAAGATACGGGTTCAGTTACCTATCCCTTTCCTGAAACAATGGGTCTCATCATTGACCTATGTATATCCTTATGTATTTTCGGGAGTACATATAGGAACAGAATTCCTGGGTGTGTCAGTGTTAAATACTGTATTTAAAAATATCAAGGGTGATATCATTAGATAGTTGTAATTCATAAATACAGCCATTCACTCTGTGTACAATAGACTATAGGATAATAAGATTTAGCCTTTCAAAAGTGTTTTCATCACTTAAACATTCTTGCATACAACTTATATAGGTAGCTTTATTAAGAATACCAATACCACCACTTTTACCTGCCTGCTTAATGATCATTTCTTGATTATTCTGTAATTTATCCAAAGCTTCATATTCTCCTTGAATTAAATTATATTTCTTAACAGAACATTTTTTCATATATAAATCACGGCTATAACAGGGGCACCCAGTGGTATAAAGGTACTTGATCTCCTAAGCTCTTTACTTGCACTGTTACCATCTTTAAAAATTAAAGATTCAAATTACATGGAAACAGCTTCAAATCTATAAGCACTTCATCAGGGGAATCTCTGTTACAAGGTAGGGAACTCAGTCCTTTTTACAGCAAAGAATAGTCATTCTCTGACAAAGTCAGAGTAGATATAGTTACTACTGTCCTTTGAATTCTTATCTTCTGCTATTTGTGCATCTCTGCTTTTTAACTATATTCCTAAGCAATGTGAATGGTGTAATACATACTAGTGTTTAAAAAAAGAATGTAGAGCCAAGTTGAGTTTTGCACAGGAGCAGTATGCACCCCCAGCACATATTTAAAGACATTATGAGAAGCCAATTTCTTAGGCCAAGTAGGTTAAATACAGATGACACAAAATACAATGAACAAGTATCTGAAATAACACAAGAGTTCAGAACTAGATGTTACAGTGACACTCTTTTATATATCTCAAAAATCATGTTGATAATGAGAGAAGGAAATTAGCTAACCCTATTTTGCACAAGATGGGTATCAGAAAAGAAGTAAGGGTGATAGAACAAAAAAAGTACTATCAGGTTCCCAACTCATTATAATGTTAGGACTAATAATTATAATAAATAAATGGTCTGTTTCATGTGCACACCCTGAACTATTGTAGACTTGTTTTATGTATTGTATTTTTAACTACTGTTTTTATGTAAATTTTACTTAACTTTGGAGCTTATTTCCCTGGGCCTCTACTGAAAAAAGACATGTATCCAGCTAGACTAGCCCAGTCAACAAATGTAAAATAAATAAATAAATAAATAAATAATAAAACTATGTAAAATAATAGGGAGCATCCATCTTTTGCATATAAGAGAAGTAATAACATTAGCAGAAGCTTTGTTATAAGGAGATTAACAATTGTAATAAGGGTCCACTCAGCCATAAGGGCAGCCTTCCCTGTTATAATTGTGTGGCCTATAAACATATACTTAAAGACACATCTTTCATACATCTGATAACAGGAAAAACATTTTTTATTAACTGTCATGCAACTTGCTTGATATGTTCTGCTTTCTACACAGGGAAAAGTAGTAGAAAATTTAAGGATAAGATTATAGAACACAGGTCAGATATAAAAAAAGTGTATTGACTAATGATTTATCTAAATATTCTGTTGACATAGGCATGCAGCACATCTTTAATTTTACAACTGTATAGGTTGTTCAAAACAATATTAGGGGTAGTGATATAAACAATACATTAGAGATAGCAGAGTATAAATGGATTTTAAGACTGAATGCTAACAGAACCCCTGGTCTTAATGCAACTGTAAGCGTTAAACCAATTTTGAGGGAAAAGCAGACGAAGGTATAACTACGATGCACAGAATAAATTTATAAGTATTTATATAATTATTTATGTGAAATTATATTAAAATATATATCACTTTATACGAACCTTTTAAACTGATATTTTATTAGTTGTATTTAAATTGCTAGTTCATCTATTAATATGATTATTTAAATTCTTGCTGTTGAATACTTTAATTCTTGATACTGTTTTTTGCTATAGTTACCTATTGATTTAAATGTAAAAGGGTAAGCAACTTTGAGAAATTCTTGTTACTGATTGGTTTGCTGTGTCTTGTTCTTTTATTTAAATTTGGGTTGGTTTTAATGATTTTATATTGCACTGAAGAAGGATCATTAAAGTGAAAGGTCTGCACTTAAACAAATTATTGGTCTTGTTCTTGGTTTCATTGTCTGGCTTTTTTTGTGAATTTCTGTTTTTTTTTACTGCCGAAGACTACGTTTACACAGGTTCCATTCTGTTTTACATTGCCTCAAGATGCCCATGTCAATTAGGCTGGCTAGTGAAATGATAGGAAACTGCCCATCCATTATAGCGGGTTTTTATCATATGTACTATTAGGGAAGGGATTGGGCTAGTTTGACAAGTTTTTGTGCTAGGACTAACAAAGGTGCTTGTTTTATTGAAGGCTATGGATAAGTGTGGCAATGCTGCTCAATGCACCTGTAGTTCAGTAAGAAAGCTTGGGGGGTTCCACTGACAGATGTCTAGGGAAAAATTGAGTTTTAAGGTGTTTGCGTCTATACAGGGCACCCCTAACCCTGTTATGTTGTGCACTACAACACACAAATGCACTGCTTAAATAAAGGTGAAACTAGGACACTTTTAAGCTAATCTACCAATAGGAAAGCACACAATGAACCTTCCTCCAGCAATCCCCAGCTCAGACAAGGCCGGATCCATAGTCTTCTGCTACAATGGTGCAGGGGTGCCCTTCTTAACATAAGATGGCTGGTTTAGTGCTCAAATGTATCAATAACAGCTTAGATGCAGCAGGTCTGAATCTAGTCTATGCTATCTAGGTATCAAAATACTGTAAATCAAGTGCACAGAAGTGTAAAAAAGTACTTGGAGCCCTTTTGTGTATTTCCCAGCTCAGACAGTCTAGGTAAATACTTTCTGCCACCAGATGAACAATCCCAGTCCTCCCAATGCAAAATCACAGTAAAGGAGTGTCCTAAATGAAATACTACCACAAACAAACTTAAAGATATAGATAGAGCAGTGTACTTTAAACAGCTTATAAAAACGTGGTTATTCAAAAAGTACTTTGCTTTGAATAAATGAGCCAAGAGCCATTCAATTGCACAGAATTTATAAAGGCACTGAAAAACAAGATAAGCCCTCCAGTCAATAAAAGTACATTCAGAAATCTCAAGTGTTTCCTCAACCTCAATAGACCAGGCTACCTCCCAGTGCACTAGATGAAAAACCCACCAACCTATTTTGAAAAAAAAAAAAAAAAACAATTGTGGCTAGAGTGCAAAAATACATTTCTTTATCCAAAGGCTTACTAGATCAAGTAGAACAGACAATGGGTGGCAAAATGTACTTTTTCAATACAAGCAAAGGCAAATACATAATTCTGGATATCAACAGCAGTGTAGAAAGGAAAGGCAAATAAACAAGTCAGGATATCAATTTCAGTGTAGAAAGGGAGAAAAGTACAGTCGCGTACACTTACCATAAATGTAGATGGTCGAGTGTTTTCACTGTTGCAGTCATCACCTATGGGTTATCCCTGCTGCGGTAGCCATCAGCCGGCCTGAATACCATAGTCAATGTTTTTCTGTGTCAGCTGCTGTTGCCTGTAGACTGACGTCAGGTCATCAGTGCTATAAAGCAAGGCAGCTGACATCATTACATCAGTTTATCTTGCCCTAACCAGTCAGAAGCCCCAGGAAATATGGCAAAGTGGTCCTGGTGGTTAACAACCACACCCCAGAAGCTTATAAGGGGGAAGGAGGGAGGGAAACCAGGACTGCATCAGTGAATACACTCGAGCATCTACATTTATGGTAAGAGTACACAACTGTACTACGTTCTTCGTGTTTCACTGTTGCAGTCATCACCTGTGGGAGGATTCCCAAAGCTGAGGAGAGGGGTGGAAGGATTAGTTAGAGACCTAGGCATGGGTAAGCAAGAGCAAACCCTGCCCTAGCCTTAGAGAAAAGAGGAAGGTGGTAATGCTTCGTAAAGGCATGGACTGAGGTCCAGGTGGCAGCTTCCAAGATATCCCTGGTGGGAACTCCTCTGAGGAATGCTGTGGAAGTGGAGGCTGCCCTAGTGGAATGGGTTAGGGGGAGGTTTCCCATGAAATCTGTAGCAGAAATAGATACAGTGTAATATCCATTTGGAAATAGTCTGCTTGGAAATGGGTTTCCCCTCTGCCTCTTGGGCAAAACTGACAAGAAGTTGGTCCGTTTTTCTGAAGGGTTTAGTACGATCCAGGTAGTATCTGAGCTGTTGTGCACATCTAGAGATGCAGAATTCTTTCCCCCTAGTTTTCAGGGTTAGAGAAGAAGGTGAGCAGATGAATGGCCTGGTTGAGAGTCACATTAGCTACCACCTTGGGGATAAAGGAGGGGTTAGTCCTAAAGAAAAACCTGTCTGCATGGAAAATGATGAAGGATTCAATGGCCAACAGTGCCTGAAGTTCAGAAACCCTTCTGGCTGAAGTGATAGCTAGCAAAAAAACAGTCTTCCAGGAGAGGTATTTCAGTTTTGCTGAAGCAGCAGGTTCAAAGGGTGGTAAAGTTAGTTTTTTCCAAAACATAATTTAGGTCCCAGGCTGGTGTAGGTGGCCTTCTGGGAGGTATGATATTAGAAGCCCCTCTGAGGAATTGCTTAATCAAAGGATGAGAAAACAGGGGCTGGTCTGTGTTAAAATGAACTGAAATGACTGAGGCATGGATTTTAACAGAAGAAAAGGAGAGGCCACTATTGAGTAATTCCTCTAGATAGTCCAGGATAAGAGGGACAGAAGGTTGTGAGGAACTGGCCCCTCTGGATTGGCTCCAGGAGCAGAATCTTTTCCATTTCCCTGTGTAAGAATTTCTGGTGCTGGACCTTCTGACCTCTGTGATAATGTCTGCTTGCTTAGCAGAAGCCCCTTGCTTACCTTGAAGTATTAGGAATGCTGATAGTTTGAGAGTCTGCAAGTCTGGGTGCAGCATTTCCATCCCTGCCTGAATCAAGAGGTTTGGGATCTGTGGAAGCTGCCTGGGAGGCTGTGATGTCAGGCTGCACAGCAGGGGGTACTAATGCTGTATGGGCCAATCTGGAGCAATGAGGATGGCCTTGGGTCCCTCCTCCCTTATCTTGATGAGTACCTTGCGAATAAGAGGCAGAGGTATCCACCTTCCATGCTAGGTGGTGATACTCCCTGGTACAGAATTTCTTAAGCTGGTGGTTGAGGTGTGAAGCAAAGAGATCCACCTCCGGATTTCCCCACACTTGAGTGACTTACAAAAAAGATCTTTTTGTAGAGCTCCCATTTGTGGGGGTCCAATATGTGTCTGCTTAGGTGGTCTGCCAGGGTGTTGTTGATCCCTGCTAGGTATTGGGCTGTTATGTGTAATCCCATGGAGGAGGCAGTCAGCCAGAGGTTCATGGCTAGCCTGCACAGAGGGTAAGATTGTGTCCCTCCCTGCTTGTTGATGTACCACATTACTGTGGTGTTGTCTGTTTTGATAAGGAGGACCCCTGGCCTGAGATGGGGTTGGAAGGACGTCAGAGCCTTTTGCACTGCCATCATTTTCTTCTGGTTGATATGTAAAGGAAGGTGCTGGGAATCCCAAAGACCTTGGGTGCAACTGCCTGCTAGGCGGCCACCCCAAGCAATGTCTGAGGCGTCATTGGTGATGGTCTGCCCGGTAAGGCATAGGATGAAGGGGAGACCCTGGTTCTTGGCACAGGCCCCTGCCCACCAGAGAAATTCAGACCTTATACAGGGGATCAGAGGGAGAGAGTTCTCTAGAGGCTGTGAGTGTTGACACCAAATATTCTTTAGATACCACTGAAGTTTCCTCATGTGAAGCCTGGCCAGAAGAAGATGCCATATACCCCAAGGGTTGTAGGAACTTCCTCGCTGTGAGGTGACTTTTGGATGCCAGCTGGGTAAATTAGAGAGGCAGGAAGCTCTGCTTTTCTGGGAATAGGAAGGCCATTTGGGATGTTGTGTCCAGCAGTGCTCTCATTGATGGTGAAACCCAAGATAGTTAGGGGGGTTTTGACAAAGTGGACATCCCGGAGCAGCTTTTCTTTGCACTCTGCCTGAATGAGGCAGTCATCCAGATATCTGTATATTTCTCTGTCTGCTAAGTGCTATGGCCGGCGCCAAACATTTGGTGAAAACCCTGGAAGCACTAGAAAAGCCAAAGGGAAGAGCAGAGAACTGAAAGTGCTGTGAGTCTGCTCTGAAATGCAGGAATTTCCTGCAGGACTCCCTTATAGGGATGTAGAGGTAGGCATCTTTTAGGTCCAGGGTCACTAACCAGGCATTTTTTGTTAGCATAGGCAGCAGCTGCTGCAAGGTTAGCATTTTGAATTTGAGGATCACCAGGGAGGTGTTCAGAATGAACAGATCCAGGATGGGGTGCTAAGTGCCCTCCTTTCTGGCAACAAGGAATAGCCTGGAATAAAAGCCTTTGCCTGTTTGATCTGTGGGAACAAGTTCTACTGCCCCCTGGGATATGAGAGTTTGGACTTGTTTTAATGCCTCTGCCCACTGATTTGGAGGTAAGTCTGGGGGTTTACTATCATTATTTTGAATCACACTTGGTCGACCGCACTATGTTCGACAACAGAAAGTCAAATACAGCAATATCGAATTTTAAAAGCAAGCCTAGGAACGGGTTTTAACATGGGTCAAGATAGGGGTTCACTGCTATTGCCGAACTACAAACATCGCCCCTAACTTGACCCACGTTAAAACCCATTCCTAGGCTTGCTTTTAAAGTTCAATATTGCTGTGTTAATGATAGTAAACCAAGTCTGGGTACCCTCTGGGAATTGGGAGTTCATTGAAAGTGAATTTGTATCCCTGAAAAACGATCTTTAAGACCCACTGGTCCTTGGTTGCAGACAGACAATTTTCTTTGCAGAGGGACAGCCTTCCTCCAAGCTTTTGGTGGGTGAAAGGAGGGCAGAGGAGGGAGTGGGAGTCAGTGAGAGGTTTTGTCATAGAGGGATGGCTTACAACTCCCTGCCTTAGAGGCGGAAGTGGTCCACTCTTTGGTTCTCTGTTGTTCCTGGGATAGGCACCTGAGTGGCTTGCCCCTGTCTGCTAGGAGCAGGAAAGGACCAATGCTTAGAGGGAAAATTCCTGCTGAATCTAGGAGGTTGAACCTGAAAGAAATATTTTACTGTTTGCATAGATTTTTCTGTTTTCCATCTTTTTAAGCACCTCTTCTGCTTTTTCTCCAAACAAGAGGTCTTTATCCAAGGGTGCATCAATTAATTTAGACTTGACATGATCAGGTAGAGGTTGTTCCTTCAACCATGCATGTCTCCTAATGACAGATCCATACACTGCTGCCCTGCTAGAGGCTTCTAGTGCGTCATATCCACAGTGTAAAGAGTGCTTTGCCACTTAACAAGTAGAGTGCAATAAATCTGTTAACTCCTTAGAATTGGCACAGTCATGTAAGGTGGAAATCTTTTGCTTTAATACTTCCAAAGTGTGTTGTTGATATTTTAACATATGGAACTGACAGTTGAGAGCACTGATAACTAAGGTTGCAGAGGTGTAAACTTTTTTACCCCATCTGTCAAGAGCTCTAGCATCCTTATCAGAAGGAATAGGATTCTTTGCAGAACCAACCCTGGTTCCATTAGGTCCCTGTGTAATGACCTCCGGGTCTGCAGCAGGATTTCTGTAGAGGTGGCAGCTTAAAGTCACTGGATTTAAAAAGCAAATCAACAAACAGGAGGGTGGGTGGGGAACACAGCAGTGCTTTAATTCAGCCTTTCTCCAAGTGCTGTCTACGGCCCACTGGTGGGCTGCAAGGATTTCCTGGTAGGCCTCAAATTTTATTACTAAATAAATATCTGATCTGGCCTCTTCATGCTAAGTGCTGTATATGTTTTGAGGGCGTTCATATTTCTGTCATGCACCTGACGGTCTCCTGGCTCGTCACCCAGGATCCCCTGACTGTTTATCATTCACCACACAATGGCCAGACATTGGTGCGCTTGTACGGAATTGGAAGTTGTTTACAATTGTATAGTGAGACAACCACATTGTATTCAGTCGTGCCATGCTTACCACAACATACCGCATCACTGTTTTTATCAGTGTTGCTGGAAACATAATCCGGAATAGTTGTCGGTTTGCATCTCATGTTGGAGAGGACTGAGACTTTACATGCATCAGTACTTACTGTAAGCCTATTAATTAAAATTTGGTTCATTAAATTTTACTTATTTAACTATCACTATTTATTTAAATAAACTATTTTTAAGGATAATATTAGGGAACGTTGGATTAAAACTGGTACTTTGAAGCACAACGCTGGTGAAAGTTGTGAAGAGAATAGTGAAAAAAATATTCAAAATAGTGGGGACACATGGAACAGTCGAGATAAACGTGCAAAAATGTGAGGATACAATAAAAAGTCAAGACAAAAATGTGCTAAATATAAATGATTATTATCCTGTTTGCGAAAATGATGACTGTGAAAAGATTCTCAACATGGGTGTTGCAATGAACAGTAATCAACAAGATAATAAAACAATAGTTGCTAAGAAAAACAGAAAAGTAAAGAGAAGGTATAACAGCGTTTTTTTTTTAAATTGGGATTTTCCTGGATAAGAGATAAAGAAGACCCCTGCCCACACTGTGTTTTGTGTTACGAAACTCTTTCCAATGAGGTAATGAAATTCTCCTAATTAAATCATATTGAAGGTAAACACAAGGAGTGCATTGGAAAGCCTCTGCAATTTTTTTCAGAATAAATGCAAAGAGTTTAACTGCAATAACGATGTAATTCATTTAATCGCTGCTGGTGAAGAAAACGCCAACACTAAGGAGGCTTCATACAGAGTATCGCTCCTGGTTGTTAGGTGCTTAAAAGATCACGTTACAGCAGAAAACTTGATAAAACCTGCTGATAAAGTAATGGCAAAGATTATGCTTGGGAAAAAGGCAAAGAATGCTATCTCAAAAGTACCCCTTTCTAATGATACAATTAAACATCGAATAGCATGAATGGCTGAAAATATGAAATGTCAGCTGTTACCGTGATCACGTCAGAATATGTACTTTTCGCTTCAACCTGATGAGTCTACCGATTTGGTTGGAGAAGCTCATCTCCTTGCATATGTCAAATATGAATATTTAGGAAAACTACGTGATAAATTTTTATTCTGCCAAATCCTGCCTAGTAGAACTACAGGAACATATATTTTCAAAGCATTAAATGATTTTGTGTTAAATAATAAAGTCGATTAGACACAATGTGTTGGTCTATCCACTGACAGTGCTGCGGCAATGACTGGCAAAAAGAGAGGCCTCTCTGCATGTGTTAAATCTGTTATACCATTGGCTACAGTAATGCACTGTACATTCATCGTGAACAACTTAATACTGACATTTCGAATTTCGGTATATAAAGACCGGAATGTCAAAACTGCAGTGTTTTGAAATTGTATTTAAATGAATCTTCATTTCTCGAATCCGCTGTAGGTCTGGTGCAGTGTGTAGTTTGATGTCTGCTGTCTCTTTAAGGGCACTGTGTTCTGAGATTTCCACATGGTGGACGATGTCTGGTTATGTACAGAGATTCAGGTTGGTGTGTCGTTTCCTTTTTTAGGATTTTGGGTGCAGATGTTTTAGGTTTTATTTTTTTCGTGAGTTTTAGGTTTAGTTTGGGTTCGGAAGGTGAGAGAGTGTGTAAGTTAATGTTGGAAGTTGTGACTGTTGTACATGTGTAGTGTGTGTGTGTGTGTGCTATTAGTCAGTGTAAGTATGACAGTGTGCAATGGAAGTGTAGGGCACATACAAGTAGGTTTTGGGGTTTTTTTTTCGAGTTAGTGCGACCTCGGAGTTGGTATCTATAAGTAGTAAGGGTGTGGGGCGGTTGTATTTTTACTTTTGTCTTGTGATGTATGGTGTTTGGGTGTTTGTATGTTTCAGTGTTCTAGTTTCAAACTTCTGGTCTCGATATACTGAATTTCAAAACTTCAGTATTTTGAGATTCAGAAGTGGATCCATACATATACACACACGCACACGCACACACACACACACACACACACACACACACACACACACACACACACACACACACACACACACACATTTAATAACTGCAGCTAAAGCTCTGCTTTAGCTTTAAAAGTACAAGTGTGTATACCTTAAATTTATCACCCTTAATATGATAGGTTTCAAATATCTAAAATTCCTTTGACTCATTAAATTAATTAAAAAAAACAAGTTAATACGTTTGAAGGGATTGTCTTGCTACACTGCAGAGTTAAAGAGCACTTGCAGTCTATTGTGCATTTAAAAGTTTCATAATGCTCATTTCAAACCTCATTCTCCTCTCCCAGTCTCAAACATGTTGGAAAATCAAATCTAATTTCTATCATAAATGAAAGAACTGACTCAGCAATTAAACAGTCAAATTTCAGCTTTGACTTAAAAAATGAGCTGCCACAGATAGTCTTAGTGAATCCAATGGTGTACAATATGTAGAAATCTGTAGGATTAATGTAACCACATTTTAAATTGCAGTTTTCAGGATCTTTTAAGCAATTTTTGGAGACAATTATGTGAAATTTTATATTTTACTTTTCTGCCATGTGCAGGTAAATGTAATGTATGTCTTCTTTATATCCAGTTTACTATTCCAATATATTATTTTCTGTCTTATTTGTTCACTGGTATTGTGCCTAATTTTATATAAGCTGCATTTCTAACATCTCTCATCAAAAAGCTATTTAATGAGATCATAAGTTAACATTATTAAAAGATTGTAGCATGTGTACATACTTCTTAATTTACTAATACTATATAAAATATTATTCTTCCCTTGCACATTGCATATTATTCATAAAATGTTTACTATTTTTATTAATTCTAATACTATAAGCAATCTTAACTATAAATACATGAATTATTGCCTGTCTAACTTAAATGTAAGCCTTTAGCAATTATGTACTGTTACTGCAGTTTTCTAATCCTGACACTGCCTGTAACGAACAGAAGTGCGTTGCTTTGGAACACTACCTGTTTTTCATAATTTTTGGGAATTATTGTGACTGAGCTCATCAACAAAGTTTTAAAACCACTAGTTGCTCTGTTGTTTTTTTTACATTAGTAATTAGCTACAACATGTGAGAATGACTACTCATTACACACAGCAGCTGCCAATCTCTTCTGTAAGTTTCTCATACTACTTAATTCTTCTAAACTATCTTAATCAGTGATTAATATCTAGCTTTACCCCTTCCCACTAACATACAGTTGATGTTACTTACACAGAAGCATAAGTTATCATTCAGTAAAGTGGAGGCAAACCATATGTCAGAGATGGCACGATGTATAGATTTTGTGTTTCCAATCTTTCACTTCCAAATAAATATTTAAAAAAAATAAATGTTATTTTGAGCAGATTTCTCACATATAAATTTGAAAAGGAGTTTAATTTTCTTCTCCTCATTGTCAAAGCCATGATTCATGCACTTCCTGCTTTCATAAACATCAGTGCTGAAGTATGAACTCTTCTAGGACCCGGATTTTCAACAAAACAGCTCGAGAAGCAGGCAGGAAGCAAAGCAAGTAAGAATCAAGTAGTTTTACACAAGTAAATCCTTCTTGAGATCTTTTTTTTTTAAAACAAAGAACATCTTTATTAAATTATCATGTATGACATAAGCAATCTTACATTTATATAAATGAAAATAAACCATAGCGACACAATTTCAGTTGCAAACTTTGTACATTACAAACCATGCTAACACAACTGTAGCTGCAAACAATATACATCACTTATAATGTATCCAGTCATTGTCAGTTAAACATTACATAGCTCATTCAAATCTTGCCTTCTTTTAAACCTCATTCCTCCCTCTGCATGTACTGATCCAAAAATTTCCATTTTTCCTAAGTAATTTGCACCTACCCTTTTCTAAAGATCCCAATTCCAGTTGTTTTATCTCTGTTACTATCTTTGTTACTTCTTTTTTTTTAAACTTCTTTATTGAATTATCACTTGTGACACAGGCATATTTACATTTATATAAAAGTAATCAAACTGTATTGACAAGTTACAATTAACAAACACTGTGCTTCACATATATTGCTACATATTATATAACCTACGCAACACCACATAAATTATTCAATTCCTGACCTTTTTTTTTCAAACAAGAAACATCTTTATTAAACCATCACTTACGACATAAGCAGTCATGCATTTATATAAATGAAAACAACAGACTGACGCAATCCTAGTTGCAAGCATTTTACATCACAACCCATACTGACAAACTTGCAGTTGCAAACATTATACATCACTTATAATCTACCCAATCGTTGTTCAACATTAGATATCTCATTTAAGTCCTGCTTTCTTTTAAACCTCATTCGGCTCTTATATGTATTGTCCAGCAATTCTGATTTTTTTCTATGTAGTTTGCTCCTATCTTTTTCTAAAGATCACAATTCCAGTTATTTTATCTCTTACTATACTCACTAATTCTAATATAGTTAGTAGATTTTGATTTCCATTTTCTAGTAAATGCTTTGTTGGCAGCCACCACAATTAGAGTCAGCAAGGCCTTACCATGTCTAGGCAATTCTAATTCTGTATCACAGCTCAGAAAAATCATCTCCCTCATCATACCAACCTGCCCACCCAGCATCTCCAACATTGCATCCCCCAGGGAATCCTTAAAGTCCACTGACTCACTGCACTCATACCTCTCAACCCTACTGAATATCTTGGTTTTTACCAGTTTTTGAGGTCCAAATAATGGGGTGCCACGATTCCTGATTGGTACCCCTTAATTTCTGAATTTCCCGGCTTTTTTTTTTTTTTTTAATTTGTTTTCTGGCTTTTTTTTGGACTGACGTCATCATGTGGAGGTGTGCCTTGTTATGTCATTTCATGAGCAGCCTGCTGGAATTCGGCTGAGGGCTTGCTCTGGGCTGAGTGAGTTTATGTTTACAAGTGGGAGAAGCCTAAACACTGATCACTGGAATTTATTGCAGAAGAAGCCTGAACAGTGAGCATTGGAATGTATTGCTGCATTTATCAGGTAAAGCACTTTAATTGCTTGGTATAGGAACACCTCACTCAACCCCATGCAAGTGAGAAAGGGTGCATGGACCAAATCAAGTATATTCAAAAATACCAAAAAAAGTCCAGCACCAGGGAGATAGATAAAATTTAGGATTTAATGTGACAAAGCAGCTAGGTGTGTGTGTGTGTGTGTGTGTGAAAAATGCCCCAGATAGATCTGTCTGGTGCGTAGGGTTACTCAGGCTCCAACCCTGTACCTTAGGTATAAGAAGCAAGAGTCTGAGTTCTCTACCCATACCACGACAATTGGTTGAAGGAGTTATAGCTCTTAACTGTACACATTTTCACATAATCTCTGGAATGTGTTTGGCTCATACTTTTGGTCTGTTCCTCTTAAAATTTGGATGGTGTAGTGTTAGTGTTGTTGCCTCACAGCAACAGGTTCTCTGGTTCAATTCTTGGCTGAACTGCCTTCTATGTGGAGTCTGCATGTCCTCCCTGTGTTTATGTGGGTTTTCTGTAGGCGCTCCGGCTTCCTCCCACAATACAAGCATATGCGTCTGAAGCATTTTTCCCCAGGCCTCTCCTGAAAATTAACTTTGTTACAAGTCAGACTTTCCCAGTAAACAAATGTTAAAAAACATAAATGTTATTTTATTCTGGCAAATCAGTGAGAACTGAATTCACTAAATAATGATAGCCATTTAAGTCTGCCTTCCTATCTTTTAGGAAACACATGGTAACATAACATTTTATTCTACCAACTGTCTAAGATTATACAAGCAATGTTTAAAATCTGTCCCCAGTTTTGGGCCTTTGACCCACCATGCCCCAATAAATTTTGGCTTTTTCCTGATTTCTTGTGCTGCACAGTTCTTCAGGGAAACAGAAGTTTAGTGCTGCTTATGCAAAGTGTACTTGCACTATTAGTAGCACAACAAGTAGTATACTTGCTTTTTCTGCAGAAGGCTGTGGGGGTTCTACTCCCACAGTCTGTAGATGGATTGCTGATACTGTACTGTGTTATACTCTTAAAGGGGGTGGACACTGCAGTCCTGAGAATGTCCTCCTTTGGCGGAGATACCTATTAACTATGAACCTGTTATCAGTTTGCCATCCATTCCACATTGAAATATTACTAGCTTATCATTTTTTAATGCAACATAGGCAATTTACTCTTCAAGGGCAACAGGCACTTTACTTGTAGATGAAACAATGAAATATAAAGTTGTCTGCTAGCAGCAACCTAGTTACAGATCTCTAACATGGAATTTAGATGACCTTTACTTCTGTAGAGATTGTGCATATCTACTGATACTGGTGGATTATAGAAGTTTGAGTACACTTTTATGATGGACATGTTCTGAACTGGGCAGTTTTGTCTTTACTGGTTCATGCATTTTGTTTCATTGCTTCTGGAAAAATGTTCAAACAATAAATTTAAAACACACTCTAACAAATGTGCTGTATTATACAAGGAATATAATTTAATAAAGTCAGGAAGGTGCATCAAAGAACACGTGTATGTTTCTTGTTTTGCGTGCAAGGGGACTATGATTTGAAAACAGCCCAAACGTAATCTTTATCTGCCACTGGCCAGATGCATTTTTCTTTGGATGTGGGTTTCAATGCCGTTTCAATGAATGTGAGTTTCAAGGGCAGAGAAGCTTTAATGCTAAGACTATTTTCATTGTGAGACTGTATTGCTTTGTTTAACAGAGGTCTATTAGTGTTTGTGGTATGAAATGTAAAATAAAATCCAAATAATCTTTGTAGAATTAAAGTAGTATGCACATTAGTGTTTATGGTAAATGGGGTGAAATAGCCAGGTAATGGGACATTGGAATGGCTGCAGGAGGACTCTGGGGCCATATTTTGGTTGTCTGTTCTTCAGTTTGTATTTGAAACTTAGTATCCCACAATTCCATTAAAGGGGGCATGGTTACATAATTATGTATGCATATTTTATTTTAATCAGCATACAGATTTGTACCTATTTTTCATGGGCCTTTGTCCAGATTTTTGATGTTTCCAGGTTGAGAGGTATGACAGCACTCCCAAAAATATGTTCCTAATCACCTTTCTTCCCTGTCACACCTCCAACATTTGCTCTCTCTCTCTCTCTCTCTCTCAGCTTTTCCTGGTTAGGGGTCGCCACAGTGGATCACCTTGTCCACTCATAATTGGCAGTGGAGTTTTACGGTGTCGAGTTGCCAGCCCGGCGCCCAGTCCACTTGCAGCATGTCTTTGGGGATGTGAGAGGAAACTGAAGCACCCGGAGGAAACCCACATGACCACAGGGAGGACATGTAGACTCTGCACAGAAGACACCCCAGCTGAAGATCGAACCAGAGAGCCTCTTGCTGTGAGGCGACAACACTACCCACTGCACCACGGCAGCCGTCTACCTGAGGAAAATTTCTCTGAAGACTACTTCAGGTATAAAAATATCTATGTAAACATTTCCAAGCAAAAATCCTAACTTCTAGATTTTGTTGCATATTTGGGAGACATACATATATCCTCCCATTGCTTCTTTGTAACCTGCTTATCAAATCTATCTCCCCAATCCTTTCTAACTTCCTATGATTGGTTCTTATATTTACCATGCAAAATTTTACATGCTCTACTAATTATTCCTTTTTAATGGCAGCTTCTGTTCTACATTCTACTAAAAACTGCCCCACAATTCCCATTACTTCTTATGTACTTTGCTCCTACCCTTTTCTAAACATCTCATTTCCAATTGTTTTATCTGTGTTACTATATTCACTACTTCCAGTATAGTTGGTTTAGATTTTGATTTCCATTTTCTAGTAATTGCTTTTTAGCAGCCACGATTAGTAGACACAGCAGACAAGGCATTATAGCATGTCTAGGCAATTCCAATTCTGTATCACAGCTCAGAAAAATCATCTCCATTGTAAGATCAATCTGCCCACGCAGCATCTCTGATGGAATCCTTAAAGTCTGCCAACTCACCGCACTCCCAGAAAATATGTTCCCAATTATCTTTCTTCCCCTTATACCTCCAACATTTACTCTATACCTGAGGAAAAATTCTCTGGAGTCTACTTGGGATATAAAAATGTCAACTGTTTGTAAACATTTCCAGGCAAAAATCCTAAATCCTCTAGATTTTGTTGCATATCTGGGAGACATACATATATCCTCCCATTGTTTCTTTGTGAATTGCTTATCCAATCTCTCTTCCCAATCCTTTCTAACCTCCTCTGATTGATTCTAATAGTTATCATGCAATATTTTACATGCTCTACTAATTATTCCCTTTTAATGGCAGCTTATGTTATAGATTCGATTAAAAACTCTACCAGTGCTGGTATTTCGTTTAGGACTCCACTATTTCTTTCTCTTTACCTATACTCTGATATCAATTTCTGATAGGGAAGGCAATCTTTAACCTGCTTTCCAAATAAATTCTTGACGTCTTCCCATTCTATCTTCTTCCCGTTTCTAGTTATTTGCTCCCAATACCTTGGTTCCTTTGCCAATTTTCTCCAATAAATTCCAGCTCCCTCTTCCCTATTGTCTATATCCCTAATTGCATGTGTTTCTATCGGCAGAATCTCCTTTCTCCATTTTTGTGTTGGCTTAGTTCTTAAATACTTCCTGCTACTTTATGCATATATAATAAACAGAACATGCTGGAGGGATAGATTCCTGTCCCAGAGACTTCCCATACTCTGGAACAGACTACCTATCTATGTCAAACAGAGCTCCTCATTAGCACTCTTCAAGAAAAATCTTGATGATTGGATGGGAAATGGGAAATTCACCCCGGGGATCACTTCTGTGGCTCTGCTTGACAGGGGCACAGGAAAATAATTTTCTTGGGTGGCGAAAGCCAGGGTACATTTTTTGGCTAGGCTTGTATGGGCCCTAGGGCCGATAGCCCAGTACCTACCTATGAACCAATAATACTCATTCGTTCTTTAGATTTTTAACCTTGTTTTTAAGTAACTGCTTCATAAAAGACCTGTGAAATTAATGTGTCATAAAAGAATAAAAAAAAACAGTCAGCAATACTTTAACACTCCTAATTAGCATATTACTTAAATTGTACATTCATTTAACCTTGTAACATGCATCCTGAGTAAAAAGAAAAAAAAACAATTCTACCAATTATAATTGAATGCTGTTGCTGTCTTTCGGTTTTTCCTGGTTAGGGGTCACCACAGCAGAACTCCAGTCCGCTAATGATTGGCAGTAGACTTTCACAAACGGCGAGGTGCCAGCTCGACATTCAACCTTCAACGAAGGCACACCCATTTACACGTCTTTCGAACGCCCACCCAACCGCAGGGAGGACATAATTTTCATATAAGAAATACATCTTTAACATTTACAGCTGAATGTATAAGTTAATTCAAATGAAATATTATTAAGTCTTTCACAGGAAATATAGTGAGACTAAATATTTATATTCCCTATTATGTAAAACACTTTAGTTTAAAACATAAACACATACTTACATATGATTTGAAACTTAAAGTCTTACATAAACCCTTAAATTATGCAGTAAATCTATATTTTCAAAAGATAAGGTTCCTGTACTCAAGAGTATAAATGTCACTTGTTTTAAGCTTTTTAACTTTAGAAGCAGTTTTCCATGAATTCAGTTCACTCTGTCTCTTGAGGGGATGCAGCATTGCAATTTCTTCACTGTTGTTTAGAATTTTATTTTGTTAACAAATGTAGATGTCTCTTCCAGTGTATCAAATACTCCGATACCTTCAGGAAGAAATACTTTGATCTTTGCAGGAAACGCTAAAGTAGCTTTAATATTGTTCTTTTTAAGTTCTTTAATCAGTGGCAAGCTGAATCCTTTTATTCATTACTTTAGCGGAATAGTCATTCCCCGGGATTCATGAACCTTGCGCCAGGCACCAGCATAGCGTCGGCATTATAATGCCAAATATGGCTGCTTAGCGATTCAGGTATGAATGAATTCCACGTGCACTACCGGCGTGCGCCGGACCGTCCCCGCCCCCGGCGTAGGTATGCAAAACACACTGTGTGCGGTATTGCACCATGCAAATGAGGGCAAATAGCGATCCACGAAGTGGCGCAGGCGTAGCGTATAAGGGCAATGTAAACCAAAAACGGTTTACATTTACCCAAACATACCGGAGGAGTAACGGAAGGCTGTCAAAGTCAGGTATCATATAGGTGCAATATGCCAATGTGGAAAGGCACCGAGAATGTCCAAAGAAAATATGCACAAAATGTAAAAAATGACATAAATGGCACGTATGTAGAAAGAACAGCAGACCCCCGGGATATGTGCACAGAAGTTGCAAAGCAATGAAATAATATGACAATGTCCTAAAAGAGCAGTAGAACACAAATCAGCTGCACAGCCACCACACACCATAGTATGTATGTAAAGCTGCAACCCCAGCGCAATGGTTGTCAAGGAGTGGTGGCGGTGTCCGCGCCGTAACCATGTATTAGTAGTCAATTCCATGCAAATGAGGCAGATAATAGTGAATCGCAAAACGGCGCGTAAGGATGGAGCAAACGCGAGCGGTACTACACCGAGGAGTGGCCTACACGAGATACATGTCAACCACAGAGGGTGTGCCACTGTAGGAGGAAGGATATTGGAGGTCAGCAAATCTGGGCTGTACAATGCACATCACAGCATCAGGACTGGCGTGTTAGGAAATAGATGCGCTGAGAGTACAGAATGCGCGTACAAATGCATGTGCACGAGGATGACTACGTTCCCTAAACCAGTCATGTGACGGCCTCACCGTCAACAACCACGGATATAGGAAGGTAATGCGGAGAATACGAGGAAATGCGGAAGCAGTGTAAATGGATCCGTAATGAGCAATTAACACCAATCAATGCAGGAAGGGCAAACGCCGGCAGCTGATAACTCTGCATGCAGACTCCTGCATAACGGGAAAGGGAGGCATATGAGTGCAAAGATAGTAGGGGATGTAGTAGAAATGCAAAGAGCAAAGAACCGAAATAGCACAGCCAAGTACAGAGGTAGCATAACTGCAGCTGCAGATAAAATGCATCATATGCCATGTGCCTGCAGGATGCAGTAATGTAAGATGCCAGGCGAAGGCAATGCAGGCAACTGTAATGTAACACTACCCGGCAAACACTATTTCTTTCTCTTTACCTATACTCTGATATCAATTTCTGATAGGGAAGGCAATCTTTAACCTGCTTTCCAAATAAATTCTTGACGTCTTCCCATTCTATCTTCTTCCCGTTTCTAGTTATTTGCTCCCAATACCTTGGTTCCTTTGCCAATTTTCTCCAATAAATTCCAGCTCCCTCTTCCCTATTGTCTATATCCCTAATTGCATGTGTTTCTATCGGCAGAATCTCCTTTCTCCATTTTTGTGTTGGCTTAGTTCTTAAATACTTCCTGCTACTTTATGCATATATAATAAACAGAACATGCTGGAGGGATAGATTCCTGTCCCAGAGACTTCCCATACTCTGGAACAGACTACCTATCTATGTCAAACAGAGCTCCTCATTAGCACTCTTCAAGAAAAATCTTGATGATTGGATGGGAAATGGGAAATTCACCCGGGGATCACTTCTGTGGCTCTGCTTGACAGGGGCACAGGAAAATAATTTTCTTGGGTGGCGAAAGCCAGGGTACATTTTTTGGCTAGGCTTGTATGGGCCCTAGGGCCGATAGCCCAGTACCTACCTATGAACCAATAATACTCATTCGTTCTTTAGATTTTTAACCTTGTTTTTAAGTAACTGCTTCATAAAAGACCTGTGAAATTAATGTGTCATAAAAGAATAAAAAAAAACAGTCAGCAATACTTTAACACTCCTAATTAGCATATTACTTAAATTGTACATTCATTTAACCTTGTAACATGCATCCTGAGTAAAAAGAAAAAAAAACAATTCTACCAATTATAATTGAATGCTGTTGTTGTCTTTCGGTTTTTCCTGGTTAGGGGTCACCACAGCGGAACTCCAGTCCGCTAATGATTGGCAGTAGACTTTCACAAACGGCGAGGTGCCAGCTCGACATTCAACCTTCAACGAAGGCACACCCATTTACACGTCTTTGAGCGCCCACCCAACCAGGGAGGACATAATTTTCATATAAGAAATACATCTTTAACATTTACAGCTGAATGTATAAGTTAATTCAAATGAAATATTATTAAGTCTTTCACAGGAAATATAGTGAGACTAAATATTTATATTCCCTATTATGTAAAACACTTTAGTTTAAAACATAAACACATACTTACATATGATTTGAAACTTAAAGTCTTACATAAACCCTTAAATTATGCAGTAAATCTATATTTTCAAAAGATAAGGTTCCTGTACTCAAGAGTATAAATGTCACTTGTTTTAAGCTTTTTAACTTTAGAAGCAGTTTTCCATGAATTCAGTTCACTCTGTCTCTTGAGGGGATGCAGCATTGCAATTTCTTCACTGTTGTTTAGAATTTTATTTTGTTAACAAATGTAGATGTCTCTTCCAGTGTATCAAATACTCCGATACCTTCAGGAAGAAATACTTTGATCTTTGCAGGAAACGCTAAAGTAGCTTTAATATTGTTCTTTTTAAGTTCTTTAATCAGTGGCAAGCTGAATCCTTTTATTCATTACTTTAGCGGAATAGTCATTCCCCGGGATTCATGAACCTTGCGCCAGGCGCCAGCATAGCGTCGGCGTTATAATGCCAAATATGGCTGCTTAGCGATTCAGGTATGAATGAATTCCACGTGCACTACCGGCGCGGACCGTCCGCCCGGCGTAGGTATGCAAAACACACTGTGTGCGGTATTGCACCATGCAAATGAGGGCAAATAGCGATCCACGAAGTGGCGCGAAGTAAGCGTAAGAACGCGGCAATGTAAACCAAAAAAGCGGTTTACATTTACCCAAACATACCGGAGGAGTAGCGGAAGGCTGTCAAAGTCAGGTATCATATAGGTGCAATATGCCACTGTGGAAAGGCACCGAGAATGTCCAAAGAAAATATGCACAAAATGTAAAAATGACATAAATGGCGCGTATGTAGAAAGAACAGCAGACCCCGGGATATGTGCACAGAAGTTGCAAAGCAATGAAATAATATGACAATGTCCTAAAAGAGCAGTAGAACACAAATCAGCTGCACAGCCACCACACACCATAGTATGTATGTAAAGCTGCAACCCCAGCGCAATGGTTGTCAAGGAGTGGTGGCGGTGTCGGCGCCCGTAACCATGTATTAGTAGTCAATTCCATGCAAATGAGGCAGATAATAGTGAATCGCAAAAGCGCCGGCGTAAGGATGGAGCAAGCGGTGGCGGTACTACACCGAGGAGTGGCCTACGAGATACATGTCAACCACAGAGGGTGTGCCACTGTAGGAGGAAGGATATTGGAGGTCAGCAAATCTGGGCTGTACAATGCACATCACAGCATCAGGACTGGCGTGTTAGGAAATAGATGCGCTGAGAGTACAGAATGCGGCGTACAAATGCATGTGCGAGGATGACTCGTTCCCTAAACCAGTCATGTGGCGGCCTCACCGTCAACAACCACGGATATAGGAAGGTAATGCGGAGAATACGAGGAAATGCGGAAGCAGTGTAAATGGATCCGTAATGAGCAATTAACACCAATCAATGCAGGAAGGGCAAGCGCCGGCAGCTGATAACTCTGCATGCAGACTCCTGCATAACGGGAAAGGGAGGCATATGAGTGCAAAGATAGTAGGGGATGTAGTAGAAATGCCAAGAGCAAAGAGACGAAATAGCACAGCCAAGTACAGAGGTAGCATAACTGCGGCTGCAGATAAAATGCATCATATGCCATGTGCCTGCAGGATGCAGTAATGTAAGATGCCAGGCGAAGGCAATGCAGGCAACTGTAATGTAACACTACAGGCAGTACCGTTGCAGTTGCAAGCGTAAAACCACGGAAATAATCCGTGGATACGGCGCACAGACACACCCAATGACATCACCGGGTATACAGCACAACAGTATTAAATGTGAATGCACACAACACACAGCGATTTCCCAAGCGCCGCACCGTAGGGTGTAAACAGGCGGGAACTTTTAATATGTATATGCTGGGTGCCGCCGTGGCGTGATGCATAGGTATGTGGCAGAGACAGGCGGAGTTGCGGAGGGTGGTGCCGACAACTACCGTAGGCCTCACAGGAGAAGGAGAGTGTTCAGACCAAGGGTGACCTACCAGGGGCTGCGAGACCTGGAGATATTAGGCGCTACAGGGTGGACAGGGACACGTTACAGCAAATAGTGGAGCTGTGCGGCCGCGCCTGAGAACAAGAGACAACAGAGGGAGCCCATCCCAGTGGACACAAAGGTATGTGTGAGCTTGCGAATACTGGCTACAGGTACCTTTCAAAGGCCAACCGGGGACATAATGGGCATCTCACAGGCATCAGCATCCAGGGTACTACACCAGTTCCTGGATGCCATGTTCACATGCCCATGAGCACATAAATTTCCCCACATCTCAGGAGGAGTTGGCTAGCAATATCGCCGCTTCCACCGTGTGGCACAATACCGGAGGTCCTGGGTGCGATAGACTGTGCGCACATAGAAATTAAGTCACCACCGGGAGCAGGGTAGGCGCTACATAAACCGCAAGGGATACCCCTCCATCAATTGCCAGGTCGTGTGCAATGCGCGGGGCATTATTATGGATGTGTGTGCTGGCAGCCCTGGAAGCTACCACGACTCCCATATCTGGCATGCCTCACAGCTGTATCAGGTATTAGCCAGGGGACATCACACAAGGTCACCTTGTGGGGATGCTGGCTACGCACTGGAGCCGTGGTTGATGACACCCATCAGAAATGCACACACACACATGCAAGAACGCCATAATGAGGCACACGCACAAGCGAGAATAATCATAGGCGTGTGTTCGGGATGTTGAAATCACGGTTCCGGTGCTTGGATACATCCGGTGGAGCCTTGCAGTACTCTCCAGGCACAAGTGCCCACATATTCATAGTATGTTGTATGCTACACAATATGATTCTGCGGAAACAGCTGCTGCAGGGACATAATGCGGAGGGCCACCAAGCCCGCCACAACTGCCAGGGCAAGCACAGGCACAGGGCGTTCAGCGCCATGGACACACTGAGCCAGCCCCAGTAGGTAGACAGAGGCGTACCCAATATGCCTACGCCCTGGCAAAGAGGGAGCGCATAGCACATCGTTGACAGTGTAGGCCCCATGGACTGACACCTCCTGACCTGCACACACAGTAAAATGGCCGCCACACAAACATGTCCGCCCGTAATGTGTACCGTATGTGCGGACGTATGTGTGACTCCAACAAAGGCACCGCCCAAACACTGCACACCCAATAGCCAGCAGAGCATGGAGCGCCAACACCTCAACGCGCCCGGTTCTACAGCACCCGGCGTAGCCGTATGCTGCCACTATCGCCGCAAGTCGACCACATATGTACTCATGTGCATACACAGATACGGAAATACATATCAGTACACATGTAGAAATATATATGCATACACAGATATAAAGTACAACAGGGTAATATGGAACCCAGGGATGCAAGTTCACAGATAAGTAAGGCGAAATCACCACATAGTAAACATAGTGACCGACAACCCGATCATCCTGGAGGGTGGGCAGGGCAGGTAACGCCAGCCATGGAAATGTTAACCTGCATCAATACATATCCGCGTGTCGGGATGGTCACCAGTCCACGGTACACTAACGGCATATGTGTAGGGTTACCACCTGTCCCACGTTGTGAGGGACAGTCCCCCTTTGGGCAGTTGTGTCCTGCAAAACATTGACAAAATGGCAAATGTCCTGAGATTGTAGGACAAAACTATTTCCCATAATTTCTTTATTAGTTGCATAAAACAGTTATTTTGTAGAAGAAACATCTAAATATGATAATAAACAGAATAAGCAACTGTAATGCTACAGGTTTGTATTCTGTCAAAAAAGTGAATTGCTGTCCTTTGTACTGGCCGTGGGTATGTGTTTGCATGCAAAATCTGTCGTTTCTACAAAAATGTCCCACTTTGGGTATTTGAAAAGGTGGCAACCCTAGATATGTGCGTGTCATATCCATAGGATATGAGTGCGGAGATATACGCCGCCACCGGCGATCAACGTAGGTATTGTGTTCAACCGTCGGTGCGGCGGAAAGCATACCAGTGAAGTGTATGCGACATTATGAGGAACGTACCTCATTTGGGGTGTAAAACAGTTCATGTTCCTCGCAGTTCCTCCAAGTTCCACATTGAAAATGTCTGTCAAACATCCATTGTTAGGAATGTATATAAATGACATCCTGGTAAATAGAATGTACTCATAGTAAGTCAGTAAAGGTTCTTCACTGTAAGTAAATCAGCATATTATAATCAACCTATGACCTACTTAGCTGAAGTTGTCACTATGCCATTACTATGTGTTCCACATTATGCCCATTTGTTTCACATTACTACTGTGTGTGTTCCTCACTCTGGAAATAGAAGGTTGACAGCCATGGCGGCAATATGTGTGTGTGTGAGGTGAGGTTGTCGTGTGTTCCGCTGTGTGTGTGTAATGTGTGTGCCAGTGTAAACTGTGTATGTAGATGACATGTCACAGGCGGAGTGTAATAACAGGCGTAGGCATACAGTACAGGAACCATAGGCGTATGTACAGCAGTACCCACAAAGTAGTACTGACATCTCCTCAGTGGCTATGCACGTGGCTACGTAAAAGCGATGCAAAGCGGAAATGTCCCAAAGTGTACCACAGGGCCATAGCCAACAGGAGATGCAAAGGGCGCATGTACAAACCATGACCGTAGGTATGGCGGCCATAAGGTAGACTCCACACGGTCCGTGGACAGCGTTACACAGCATCAGGCATGTGCGGCGAAAATACGAATGTGCTATCCGGCACCGATCGTGAACACTTACGGTCTCGTAAATACCGCGGTGTGTAAGCAAGCGGCACACGAATAGGAGGCTACCGGTAGCATACAGGCCGCCCCAAGTATAGGACCACATTCACCGTAACTATCAGCGACAAAATGCCAATGGATAGTAGGCACGGACGAACATCCGCAGATATATAACCGATGTGAAGGAGGAATACGTGCAGGAAGCACACATGCAGGCGATACCGACAGCAGTCGACATCAACCAAACAAACATTCCCGGAACAACAGACAGGTAACCCGCAGCTCCCCAAGCAGGGATGGAGCACACACACAAGCATATCTGGTATGTATAAATGCAAGACTCACACCCCGTACCCGTCACCCACATCCGCAGATATACCCCATTGCACATATCAAAGGGATAACAGCTAAAACCGTAGCAAACACATACAGGCAGTGAATGACAGCGGCATACCCACAACAAGCTCCTGGGAAACACTAGCAGCGGCTGATGCATCCTTGCATCCGCTATGTACAGGAAAATAACAGCTATGTAACACATCTGAATGCACAACGCCATCGACAGTCGCCGCCAGGACACGGGGACCCACATGTCGAACACAATACCATACTCAACACACACAATCCACGGCTAACACCACAGCGAAATGTGCCCGACACCACACATAGCGGATGCAGTCACACAAACATGATACAATACATACCATCCTCACGAAGGTATTGCAAATAACCAACGGCCACACGAGGAAAGAACCATGGGCTAGTGCCGGCCAGCGTAACGAAAGGAAGGGGATCACCGCCGATATGCGCATAAGTACACACCGAGGAACAGCTATTGGCCTGATTAACACACATGCCTCAGGTGACGGCGAATATAAGGAAGACTCCTGGATATTCAAACCGTATGTTCATACCGAACTAACACGAATAGAAGGAGAAACAAGGGAATAGAGGCGAACTCAGAACAAAAGGCCGGAAAGGTATGTCGAACCCACGACATGTACTGGTGTGTAACGCACGATCGTATGGCGAATCTGTACAGTATGTGAGCGGTGTGTGTAGGTAAAGATACCTGTCCATCAGGCAGAGAGAGGCGAAGGTTGGATATGTAATGCTAAAGCAGCGCAGCATACCAGCGACTGTGGACAACGTGTGCACAGCAGTGGGACAACATGTACACACCGGGATAACCCCAGGTTCGACTTGCCACCTTTTCAAATGGCCAAAGTGGGAAATCTTGGGACACACATCAGATGTTACAGGTGGACACATACCCATGGTCAGTACAAAGGTTAGAACTCTACTCTTTTGCATAAAGAAAAGTGTAGTCTTGTAGCAGTTAAGTTGCTTATTGTGTGTCTTGTAACATTTAGGAATGTACATACATAAATAAGTATGTGATGCAACTCTTACATAAGAATGGCATATAGTGATGTCCTACAATCTCAGGACATTTGCCATTTGTAATATATTTTGTCAGGACACAACTGCCCAAGGAGGGACTGTCCCTTGCAAAGTGGCACAGGTGGTAACCGTACCCCAGGTCTGCCATAGGGGTTGCAAACACAGAACAATGCCACCACCCACGCTGATGCTGGCAGTGGATATCCAACAATGAAGTGCCACAGCAGGGGATAGGACATGTATGTATAGTGTCACAGCACACATGTGCATGGGCATATACCATCGATGTCATACGGAATGTGCGCACGGCGTGCACGTATCCCACGCAGTAGGCGCGACTATGTCAATTATGTGTAATGCAAAGCTGTCATGATGGATATGTTCACAAATCATAGACAGTATCACAGGCATAGCATGCATGATGGAGCGATGGCCTAATGTTATGTACATACACAAGATATGTATGGCCTGCACATATGGGACAATGTAGTAGCAGAATAGGTACCGGAAATGGAGGGAACAGCAAGTGACCATGTCCAAGCGTTCCATAGCAGGTGCAATGTGTGCCACAATGATGTCCAGCAGGGCCGTGTGTAAACACATGTGCAATGTACACAGTACTGACCCCCCCCCATGGTAGTGTCCACTGACCGGCAGAACTGGATGTCAACTGTCATGTCTATACAGTCCGTCCGCTGTGGTGGTACCATGGGTCTGTGTCACCCTACCAGCAAGGAAGCTATCACATGACTAGTGACACAGTGTGCCCCTGTGGGATGTGCACAGGACCTATGTCCCACAGCATGGTGTGTGTCCAGTCTGTGGATGTCACACATGCGCTCGGGCTGAGCAATGTGGCATGTGTGCACACATGCAGGACTGCTCCACCCACCCTGCCCACTGCAAGCGCCATGTAGGAGTACTACATGCATCAGTACTGCGGAGAACATGGCCCATGGCAGAGTAGATTACACCCCTGTGTTAGTGGCATGCAGGTGAGCACAGATGTGTTACATGACTGTCATTTGCATATGTAAACTGTCTGAGCTGGGTAGAGAGCACAGCATGACTATACTGAGACATGTAACGTTGTATCCATTGTGTAAGGTACACCACACATGTGTTATTGTAACACGGCCTGCGTGTACATGTGTGTATGGCACTGGTACAAGGGCACCCAAGGTATCAGCTAGACATACGGTCCAGAAATGCGTGGTCCTGCACATGTGTACCCACGCCATGGTGTAATATGGCAACCACAGCACCATGTGGGCCATGTGTGTGTACATCAACCATGTACAACGTGATATGCCTGTATAGGGACAGTATCCATGTGATACACACCGCATGACTGTCAGTATGCAAAGGTGATGTGTATGCACTATGTGTGATGTAACTGATGCAATGATATCTACATGATATATCTGCCACACTGACACCTGTATGGGTGTCAGCAACATAGTAGGATGAGCTAGAATGCTGCCAGGTATGTAGAAGTGGTATATGTAGGCATGTACAGTACTGTGTGACAGCAGGTAGTGTGCGTATGCAAATACTGAGCATGAGGGGCCACATGTCTGAGGACCGTGCAATGTCACACGTCCCTGACTTGTTGTAGTTAGCATGATATGCCTGCACCACTGTGTGAACTGTACAGAAGGCACATGGCGTAACATCCCGATACATAGGAGTGCGATGTGATGCTGGATGTGTACACTGGCAATAGCATAAAGTGGAATGGTGCTGAAGGGCAAAGGCCGGATCATGTCTGATGTGATACCCTCTGTACCACCCCAACCACCCATGCAATAATATGACAGGTGGCCAGCATGGGATGTGGTGTGCTGTGGCGCACAGAAGCCCAACAAGGGTGCCAGGAAAGGCATGCAGGTAGTCAATGAGTGTGTGAAGCATGTATGTCAAGATGTGGCCCAGTGCCATACTGAATGGCCCAGTCATGGGTGTAGAGATGCAGCCCCATACGTGCAATGCAGTACCATCCATGTGTAGTGTGATAGATGTGGTAGTGTGGTGGTCAGGGTGCACAACGTACATGAATGGGCTAGCAGTCACTGACGTGTGCTGCTGCAGAGACATGTAACAGCCAGGTTGGCGGGATACAACAACTACGGCGGTTTGAGGTGACATTGGGACTGTGTTCCCGGACATAACATGTGCATGGCAGTACTATGTATGTGTCCACAGGGTTAATACAATGTCCAGCCAAGGATTGGAACCCTGTAGTGAGTGAGTGTGTATTGTTGGTAGGTACCCCATTGGCAGGCACGATGACAGCAACATCTGTGTCGTCAATGCCTGCATGACCGTGGTATGCTGCATTGAATGTGGATGTAGTCAAACAGCAGAGACATACCACCACACTGCGTGAGGGCCCACACTGCAATGTCTGGCAGTCATGTGTAGGTAGCTAGCTGTGGGGTATGTCATGCACCATCAGGACACACCATGACTGTCAAGTGACACACAACACACAGGTGAACATAACTACCGTGCAACAGCCTGCACATGTGCCCATACAGCACGTGTGCATGGAACAGGAATACCACTGTGGCGTCTGTGAAAAGGCCAGTACCACCATGTCTCAGTGTGGAATAGCATGGTCCCTACCAGTGTGTAAATGTAGCAGAAGTGCACTGTGATCAGTGTTGGCATAGGCACGTAGACTGTCCATCGTACGGGGTGCCATGCCATCAACTACCACTGTCAGTGGATGTCAGTAATACCGGCTGTAGTGTGTATGTACCATGCATGCTGCTATGGTTGTGTGTTTAGGGTGTGGCTAGCAGGGATGGTAAGCATGGATGTTCAGCAAACAGAGGGGAGGTGTGTAGGCCTAGCACACAGACACATGGAGGTTTGGTGCATGCTGAGGGTAGTGTAGGTATGGTATGTGTCGTGTAATGTGTCACCCAGCTATGCGTACTGCATGGCCAAGCATGTGTGGGTACATGGGAGTCCATACTAGGGAAGGCGTGTTGCTGGCAATACATAGCAGTAGCAACTGTCCTAGGTGCAATGTACAGTATGCCAACCCGACCGGCATGTAACCTGTGGTGTACAGTGTATTCACTGTCGCGTGTCACAATGTGCGTGGCGACCATGAACATGGGTATCTGAACATGGACTACCTATGATGCAATGTGTCATGGGAATATACAGTATGTGTGTAAATCACGGTGTGGTGTGGGAACCACCCACCCGTGTGTGTTGCAGTGCAGGTATGTGCCTGGGAGGTATGATCTGTGTACAATCTGGACTGGCAGGTGTGCCGTGTAGGGCATGGAGGCAGGTCCCAGGCACTGCAGATAAATGACATGTGTGCTGTACTGTGTGTGCAGTGCTAGTGTACAGCACAGTGGAGGGTGTAAGCATTGTCACACATCACTGCATGCTGTGCCTACCTGTGACAGCCCTGCCGGAGACAGACATGTGACACCACTGCACAGGCAGCATAGCATGTGAAGATGTACATGTGGGCTGCACACCTTAGGCAGATGTCCACATGTCATGTGTGCCACGGTAGTGTGGTTGAACACGACTATCAGACTGGACAAACAGCACATGCCTGCATAACAACAGTATGACCATAGTCAACAGTCCCAGTGACAGAGTAGGCCAATGTAGACTATCCCTGCATGCAGACCACTGGCTACTGGACACCTGGCTAGACACACACCTGGAGGGTTAATTCACCATTGAGCCATCACATGTCCAAGTCCATGTGGGCCGTACAATGTCATCACAGGGTGGTCACAATAGCAGGTGGCAAGGCAGACACGGTGTACCAGGTGATGTGTCATGTGTGCATATGTCGACTAGCACAGCCGTTCACATGTCTGCAACATACTGGTGCCACGATGTATACTGTTACATGATGAATGGAACTGCACTGTCACCCACTACAGGGCCATCTGACACAGGTGTGTTGTGACTGGTGTAACCCATGTTTGCACAGGATACACACTGCTGTTGTAGGCAGCCATGCTGGTGGCCACCAGTGATATATGCAGTGGTCATACAGACATACCGTACACAGTGTTCATGCAGGAATGTCCATTGTAGGTGGACGATGCGCTGCTATGTGAATGTAGGTGTTTGTTGTGAATGTCACACATCCAGAAGACACCATCTGGTGCAGTCATGGTTGTCAACACCGGTACACACAGCCACAGCAGTCAGAACCCAGTCCTGACAATGTGTGTCAGTCACCCTCGTACTGTGTGACATATGTGCACATGGCGGAACACCTCCCACTGTCATCTAAGCTGGCTACATGATGGCTGGAATGTATTGCCAGGTACAATGCTGGTAGCGAATGAAGTACCTGGAATCAGACACAGTGCGCTATGTCAGCCATGTAAACCATGCACAACAATGACCGCCCAACAGACACAAACAAGACATTGACACATGGATCAAGTGCACATGACAACCCCAAATGAGGTATGTTGCACATATTGATGTACAATTGTCATCTATGGCCATAGCATGGATGCAGACACACATACTCCACAGGTAGTACCATGTGATGTAGGTAGGGGGCATTGCTCGTGTACATGTCACAGTAGATGTCCACACACATGTCCTGCATAGCCGTCATGTAGGGGTAGCTGTGGTATGTGACAACTGGACATGCCCATACAAATTACCATGTCCCACAGGAGATGTGTTAGGTGTGTACCACATGTGTCGTGCTGACAACAAGCTGCGATGTGTATGGCTGCGGTGTACCTGTGTGACATTGTCTGTGATGGGTGCAAAGGCACATAGTATCGTATTGCATGCACACAAGCCCCACATAGGTGCATAGCCTGAACATACAGTACAAGGAGTGTGTGGGATGATAGCAACCCACAGGTGGAGATGGAGTGCGGACGGCAGCCCACAACCACATGTGTGTGTGCGCTGTTCACGTCCACGACACATGAGCATCTGAGAGGCTAGCGTCACAGCTGTACAGGGTCGCATGCATATATGTTCAGCAACATCCCTGTATGTCCCACCACTGGCCCGTGGACGATGGACACCAACCAAATGTGCAGATATGAGATGTGCACAGCACATCACAGATGCCTACCGTAGAACAGGCCTACCATGTACACATGTGCACAGTAGGTCTCGCCACCTGCAGTCATACACGTTATGTTACAAACCACACCAATAGTCCAGTCTATGTCACATAAGGTCGTGCATGCCTGTGTGTATGTATGTCTGTGAATGCCTCCGGCATAGCAATATAGCTGTGTCACCGTTGTGAACAACAATATGAATGGGTTGTATGTGTGAGGGTGCATCATATGTGTATGGTCAGATCGGCGATACCATCAGTGGGCCTGCTATGTGAACATCCCTGTCCCCATACATGGATACCTCTGCTGAGCCCAACACCACATTCACAGAGGGAGGGATGGCGGTGTGTAGTGCAGCAGCAGACATGTGGGTGGCAGCGGGCACTGGATGTACACATATGTGTTACCCACATCAGTTCAGGCAGCCATCCATGTGCATGGGATAGTGGTGTGTGTCCACATACAGCACTGTGTCGATCAATATCCCAGCACATAGCACCTGCCAGGGCTACAGTGTATGCATGGATGTGTGATACCTGCATGCACCAGACACACCCTCAACAAGCAGTGTACAGCATACCTCGCTCGAGGACAGTGCCCACACCATGGTGATAAACATGTTGAATGTCCATATTCACACAGCTATGACATATGCAATGGACAGCCACCCTGCCAATACCGTCAACCCCAGGTGGATCACACCCAGTGCCATGTATGTGGCATACCCTGCCATATCATGCAGAGCTGACCAGCAAGGCTGCATGAGCTATCACAGTCCCACATGGTGCAATGGACAAAGGCACTCTCACTATCAACCATACACAGCAGTAATGTGGCGATGCACCCTGTCATGTTACAGGTGCTGTGTGATGCTCTGCACAATGTGTGTGTGTACATGCTATGCATGGCCTTTCCTGCTAATGTGTCATGGTTACACATTGCTCCATGTCTATCACATATGCAACACAGGTGAGCTGTGGCAAGTTGTCCAGCACCCGTACAGTGCTGTGTGGAAGTACATGGCACAACACATGCATGTGCAGGTGTCCATGTGTATGTGTACAGTGCCGCTGCTGCCGTTCACAATGGACACAGGCGTGATGTGTACGGACATATACACAGCGTCCAGGTGAACAGTACCACAGGCGTCACATGGGGACCTATGCCAACTGATATGGACATAGGTGCAGCCAGGTACACATGTCCATGGCAGGCTAACATCTACATGGTGCGTGTACAGTGTGATGGGGTGGCACACAGATATGATGTGACACCCAGTGCTCAATGGTGTGAAGCCAGAACATCGGCTGTGTCACTGCCACGATGCCCTTCACAGATCACTGTGCAGATGTCGTACATGTCATAGCAATGTATTTCCAACAGTATGCCAGCACAGCAGTGTGAATGTGACCTGCCACCATCATTATGTCTTCCAGATAATGCCACGTTCCGTCTTCCACCATTCAGCCGTCAGGAGGAGGAGGTGATCATACCATACCTCCATGGCAACCACGCGCCCTATTTAGCCATGTGCCACAGCAGGCACAGGAGCGGCAGGAGATGTGGGAGGAGATGTGCAGGAGGGTGAACAGCGTGGGCGTAAACAACGCAGCTATCAACAAATCCGCGGGCACTGCACAGACCTGATCCGGCATGCAAGACAGCGTGCGCTGCAATCGCCAGGCAACAGCGTGGGACAGGTGGTGGGCCACCAACCCAGCCCCACTCACAGCCGCGGAGGAGCTCCTGGCCAGTCTGGGGACACCCACGGAAGAACACGCAGAAACACTTGCGTCCATCGTGGAGGTGGGTGTCTCGAGATATGAGCCTGGAGCCGCATGGTAAGTCAGTGTTGCATGTTTGTATGATAGGCGGCGTGGGTGTGGGTGTCATAGTACAACACATGATATAGCAATACATGCCAGGTATATGGCCACACAAGATGCAAACCATAGTATGCTATGTTGTGTTAGCAGACATGTGCATAGCACATGCTACCACACACATGCATGATGTGAGATGCACAGTGCTGACTGTGGAGATAGTAATGGCTAATGTGTATACCTTTGTGCAATGCCTTTACAGGTGCGTCTGGCGTGTCGCAAGGACAAGGGTCTGTTGCAGGTAAGTCTGTTGCTAGTCAAAGGCATGTTCTGCTGTATTGATATTCCCCATGTGTCTAGGCATGACATGCTCACCTGTGTGTGCCCCAGTCACGGTATACAGCTCGCACCACCCGACACACACAACACCCATGTACAGTAGATACACCCGTTAGCGTAGAGTGCTATGACACCACACAACCTATTGGTGTGTTACGTGCAGTCAGCTATGCATACAATGGTGTAGGTGTTACACAATGGCTGCATGTGTAGTATGCATTGGTATGCCAGTGCAGTATGCACACAGTACCACATAGTGAGCTGTGATCTGGCCAGAGCACAGGTGTTACCAATGTGACCCATGCCCCTGCATCGGGTGCACGCGAAGTGACATGGCACATGCCATGTCCCATGCGTGGATGTCTGGCTGCAGCATTGTCACACCATGACATGACCTATGCACAACATAGCAGACATCCACACTGTCAGCATATCCGTACAGAATGTGACACCTCACACTACTATGGTTGTATGTCACATGGGCCACCACAGGGCCGTGTGCACGATGTCTACCACACACAATAGTCAATGACTCAGACAGACAAGGCCATGGTTGATACCTACAGGCATGTTGCCACACAGCACATCCACAGTGGGTACTCACCGTTGCACCCTGTACACACATAGTGGGTTCATCACTGTAGTGGACCCCCTGGACATCCAATGTAGTACACCAGTGACATGGAGCGCCTCTCCACAGCTACTACAGGTGCCTCCAATGTCCACCATATCGTGCTGCTGAGCATCTGAACTGACTTACAGACATGGCAATGTAATGCGTCCAGGTCACGCATCGCACAGACACATAGCTGTGTCCTGCTACTGTGCAGTGGCACAGAGCCCGCACTACACACTGTACAGCTATGCACACAGCTCACAGCAAACGTACCTGCACAGACATCACTGTTACCCATACATTGTATCTGTAGACTGTACACATAACACTGCACCGTGACAGCCATTGTGATGTGGTGCATGCGGTGGAGTCACCATCGTCACATGTCCACATGATACCGCACATGTTTGCGGTGTACATTACATACTGTCGGCAGCCATGTGTACTCTCAACTTCGCCCTTGACCACACGGTGTATCACGCTGATGCATGCAAACTACCATGAATGTGTGTACTGCATGCCTACTAAATGACACCTGCCTGTTGTACTGTCCCCACCAGGGCAGTGTACATACTGCCACTATGAATGTCTGGTCTGCATTCACTGGTCTGTGTTGTGTGAATGCTGCATGCCACCTGCATTATCACATGCATGCTGTCTGTGTGTGTGTGTGTGTGTGTGTGTGTGTGTGTGTGTGTGTGTGTGTGTGTGTGTGTGTGTGTGTGTGTGTGTCTGTATTGTAACCGATGGTATGTCTTTGTATTGACAGGTGCTGTAGGTGAGTTCCCCTCCTGCGGTCAATCTGATGCTAGTGTCCCCACAGATACTAGTGGTGATGACCATGTGCATGAGGCACAGGCAGGGTCGTCACAGGCAGACACTGTGCCAGTGGAGAACATCACACATCGTCCCTTTCATCCCGCACACGGTTCAGATGTGGAGACATAGCTCAACACGGTTGACCATTGATGACGGTCTGTCAGCGTCTGTTGTCCCGAGCAGGAATGTGTGGTGGCTGCAGAAGGTGTGGGTACACACGATGTTGCCAGTGTAAGGACTGGTGCAGTGCCACGCAGGCATGTGGCAGGTGCTGCTCGTGGGGAGCACCGCTAGACATACACCTGCCGTACAGGGTGCAGCAGCTGGTATAACCAGACGCATGTTCCAGACTGTAATGGCGGCGCAGGCACGTGCCAAACGGCAGAACCAGGAAGGGCAGAGGCTGCAGAGGTCCGCAATCCGTACCCTGAATGACAACATCCAGGCATTGGCGAATGCACAACAGCATCTTGCCGATGTTCTGGATAGGAGATTGGGTGACATGGCTGGTATCCTCGACCGAGGCATGGCCATCCTTGGCGTCGCAGTCCGTGCAGGAACACCAGTTAGGGGTGAGGCATAGGGCAGGTGGGCGTGTGCCAGCAACACCACCTGCTGCAGGTCAGCGTGTGCGTGCCACCTCCCATGCCCACCCAGACAGTGCTGGTAGCAGCAGCAGTGCAGCTGCTACTACACCATCCACACCAGGACAGAGCAGGCCGCGTGGGCGTGGCCCTGGGCGGCCCGTCGTGAGCACGTTTCCAGCGGACATGTGACATCGGAGAGTGGACAGTCCGTACCTCCACCCGGTCGTGCCCGTGCGACCCCAGGCAGGCGGGTCAGGTCGCCGCCCGGCGAACACAGTGAGCCGTAACACCTGCACTGTACAGTCAGGGGCTGCCAAGCATACCCGTGTAGGCATCACAGATGACTGAACTGTGTACACACACACCCACACACAGCAGACACAACTGTAGGGCTCCACCACACCCACATGCAATCTACATAGTCATGCCCACTCAATGCACTGGCCCTTACACACGCACATGATGTCATCCATTGGTACAGCCCATGCCTGTGGCACATATCACCCTGTGCATATGATGAAGTCTCTGCCGCATAACTGTGAGCTACACCATCACTGCGGTTAAGCTAACATATTCTGATGCACAGGGTGGACACGATAGTGAGAGGTGTATGTGATACCTGTGTCCGCATACTACGTGATGTGTATGTTGTGGTGTGTGTGTATGGCTGGTGACAGGTATGTATGTGATGTGGGTTGTGCACGGACATCATGCAGCAGACATACCATGCAGGACAGGTGCAGCATTCATTGATATGTGTACACAGTATGTGTGGTGGTTACATGTGTAGCACCATGTCGGTGCAGTTAACCCGTATGATACTGATGGTGTACTTGCGTGCCTACTGGGAGCACTGTAATTAGTTCCCCGCGTGTAGTCGTGGGGTACCCACAGGCATGTCTGGCAACATCAGCATAGCACAGTTACCCGCATCCGGCATGGACCCTACATAGGTACATAGGCACATGAGCGTAACAGGATATGTGCCCTCGACATGTGTGGACCTAGCATGACTGTGTGTGGCGTCTAACACCCCTCAGGATGGGGATGCCATATCCATCAGTCCCCAGTCCCTGGTCTAGCAGTGACACACAGAGGTTGGCTGGCGCATAACTATCATCACACATCCACATGTCATTAGCAGTCCTGGACAAAGGCAGTCAGGGCCTTTCCTTCACATGGCCTGGCACTCCCCCCGTGTTGTAGGGGTGTCTGGCCGTTAACCCTGTTCCCCCAGCACGTCCCACTCATCTTTGTGTTGAGGTGTCTGACAGTCGCTTCTGTGCCCGTGTTTGCATGGAGCCTGGGAGGTGGAATGTGCCCATGTCACCCAGGTCAGACATGGCCGTGTATGTCAGGCACAGATCACCACGGAGCAGCTGTGCTGTGAAGATCCACAGCGGTGTCCCCTTGGCGTGCAGCTTGTGACACATGTCCTAGCACCGTCATCCCGTCTTGTGGAGCGTTTGCGGTCCTTCCGAGTGCTGCAGGCGTCAGGTTAGCTACAGGCCACATGTGCCATTGTATGCAGTCATTGCTCTGGTGTGTGATGTGTACAGGGGTACAATGAACAGATGTGGTTGCCATTCCATCCAGACCAGGAGGCCACAATGGAATGTCTTCACACCCACATTGCCATTGTGTGTGTTGACAGAGGTTGCCGACAGGTGTGGTAGCCATTTCCTGAACCGTCCACCATCTTTAATGGCGTACCACCTACATGTGACATTGGGACGAACATGTCCTTCACACTGGGTAGGGCTGCACCTTCTCTGGCATTTAGTAGCAGGCCATGGCTCTGGCACCAGTCATCCTTGTCTATGCCGCCCTAGGTGGATGTCCGTGTAACATGGGGTGTTGGGTATGTTGGCGGTGCGTAGTCATCTGCATACCTTGTCTGCTACAATCCCCTATGATTGCATGCACATTGGAAGGTCGGATGCCATATGGCAGGGGCACAGGAGTGAGCCCTGTGGGCCTCCACTGGGTCCAGATATGAGTGTGACAAGGCACCTTGAGCACCAACCCTGTGTGGTGTGACCTCCAACCTGTCTGAGAAGCATCGGGTGACATATGTCCCCACATGTATGCTGGCGAGCCTTTCTATGGGTCCCATGTGTAGTGTGCTCTGAGCGCTCCCACCAGGTCATGGTACTGTGTGCAAACCCACGTATCCCCATCAATGGCCTTGGTGACCACTCCAGACTGGACGAGCAGGTTCGGGAGGCAGGATCCGCCCTTGACTATGTAGTTGTGGGTATGTTGCGGTATTGGCTGTACAACGCTATCTGTAACCATGGCCACCTGTATGGACCTCCACACAGCTTTGCAGACAACACTTGTCAAGCGTATAGGGTGTGGCTGTTGACAGTCCATAGGAGCACTACCCTGGCATAGTGGGACCACAGATGCCATATGGCATCCATTGGGGACATAGCCCATAGTAAGGCTAACATGACACAGTGGCGCATGTGTGGGCGAGGGCCTCAATGAGGATGGATAGCACACAGCCAGGGACACCATCGGTGCCCATTGCTGTCGTGTCAACCGCCATAGAGATATGGGATCACTCCAGGCCATATGACATGTTTGGGAGGATACACTCTGGTGGGATGGATATGTTCCCTGTTGGGGGGATGTATGCATGGAACATGTCCTGTGGTTTGCAGACAATGTCTGTGGGTGCAGTGACTGTTGTACCATTCTGGACCATTTCCAGGCAAGTCTGTGTGCCACCAACCATGTCCTTACCACAGTTAGGGAAGGCCCTGTGGTTGTCTCATGTGCCCTCTGCAGTACCACTCCCACAAGCGGACCTGGATGATGGTATGTGGGGCCGTATGGTGGCCGGTATGAATGGGTGATGGTTTCCCTGGTACTGTCATTGCTCTGCCATGTAGTAGCTCAACTGTTGATGTACAGGTAGTCAGTGGCTGCGGTCCACCACACCATGTGCCTACCTGTGGTGGACAAGGTCCTGATGTCATCATGTTTGCCTGTTGCAGACATGCATGTGGAGTGGTCGGGAAGGCATTCGTTAGGCGTTTGCGGTCTGGCCTCTGTTCAACACTGGCATAGAGGACTTGTAGGGTACCACACCGGTCGTATGATGTGTGTGGTTTTCTGTGGAGAGGTCATCACTGAGGTCCCCCATGCTGGTGTTGGTTACAGTGAGTGGATGACCAGTGGATCCACTATACGGTCTTGCATCACCATTGAGGGCTGTACATCCTGTGTGGGGCATATCCTCACCATGTGTGATGGGCAGAACTGTCAGACATCCCCCCCTAGTATGTATGGTGCATGGCTGTTTAACAGTGGCCAGGTGTGTGAACACCTGGGACTGCTGGCGTACTGTGTTGTGCCATGGGTAATGTTCCCAGGCTATGTATGGGTGGTTCATGTCACCCAATACGGTGCTGTTGTGAGAGCATGCCCACTCACCAGTGTCCTCAGGACATCTGTGAAGGTATCCTGTGTTTGGGAGGGTTGTCTGTAGCATGCAACAAACTGTAGGCCAGTCCTACACATGGTTAATTGCACCTAGATATTCCCCGCAGCAACGGCCACATCTGTGGCATGGCCGGGTTGCTGTTGTGTGGGCGGACACCCAGGACGGTCCGCATTCCGCCACCCATGCCGTCGCACCATGTGTATGCATGTCTGATCTGTGCCGACTCTAAGTGTCTGAGCATGCCCAGTAGGCAGCTGTGTAGATAGACACACAGCACAGTGCACACCACGCCCGTCTGCAGTTATACACCGGGTGCATGCCTGTATCCCCTACGCAACGGACACGTCTGTGGCATGGCCAGGTTTCTGTTGTGTGTCTGGACACACACGGCGGTCCACATTACGCCACCCATGCTGTCGCAACATGTGTATGCATGTCTGCCCTGTGCCGAGTCTAAGTGTCTGAGCATGCCCAGTATGCAGTGATGTACTGATCAGTAGTTACTAGTTATTCTCGACTGCAGCACTAGCGTGTTGGTGTCTGGCGACAGGATGGTAACAGACTGCGTGACTGCGCACTCTGTCGAACTCGATCGGGCGCATTGCCTCTGCAAATTATACCACTCACGTGGGGTATGCCTCCTGACAGCGCTCTGCTCAGTAAACTCGGTGGCGCGTTCTGTAAATGCTTCATACTGTAGTGTGTTCATGTAGATAGGCGTAGGTTCGTCCCCGTCCCTTCCGTGTGTGTGTGTGTGTGTCTCTGTGTGTGTGTGTGTCTCTGTGTGATTCCATCTGCCTCTGAGACTGATTATGCTTTTAGGCGGCTCCGCAACACATGCCTCGGCTATTTCCAACTATTGTCTTGCGGGTGGCGTCAGCAGCCTACAAGTATGCCTGTGACAGCTCTGTTTAGTAAACTCTGTAGCGCGTTCTGTAAATGCTTCATACAGTAGTGTGTTCATGTAGATAGTCGTAGGTTCGTCCCCTGTCCCTTCCGTGTGTGTGTGTGTCTCTGTGTGTGTGTGTTTCCAGCTGCCTCTGCGACTGATTATGATTTTAGGCGGCTCCGCAACACATGCCTTGGCTATTGCCAACTATTGTCTTCGGGTGGCGTCAGCAGCCTACAAGTATGCCTGTGACAGCGCTCTGTTTAGTAAACTTCGGTGGCAGCGTTCTGTAAATGCTTCATACAGTAGTGTGTTCATGTAGATAGTCGTAGGTTCGTCCCCCGTCCCTTCCGTGTGTGTGTGTCTCTGTGTGTGTGTGTTTCCAGCTGCCTCTGCGACTGATTATGCTTTTAGGCGGCTCCGCAACACATGCCTTGGCTATTGCCAACTATTGTCTTCTTGGTGGCGTCAGGAGCCTAGAAGAATGCCTGTGACAGCGGTCTTTCTAGTAAACTCGGTGGCGCGTTCTGTAAATGCTTCATACAGTAGTGTGTTCATGTAGATAGGCGTAGGTTCGTCCCCGTCCCTTCCGTGTGTGTGTGTCTCTGTGTGTGTGTGTTTCCAGCTGCCTCTGCGACTGATTATGCTTTTAGGCGGCTCCGCAACACATGCCTTGGCTGTGCCAACTATTGTCTTGCGGGTGACGTCAGCAGCCTACAAGTATGCCTGTGACAGCGCTCTGTTTAGTAAACTCGGTAGCACGTTCTGTAAATGCTTCATACAGTAGTGTGTTCATGTAGATAGGCGTAGGTTCGTCCCCCGTCCCTTCCGTGTGTGTGTGTCTCTGTGTGTGTGTTTCCAGCTGCCTCTACGACTGATTATGCTTTTAGGCGGCTCCGCAACACATGCCTTGGCTATTTCCAAATATTGTCTTGCGGGTGGCGTCAGCAGCCTACATGTATGCCTCTGACAGCGCTCACGTCAGTTAACTCGGTAGCGCATTGTGTAAATGCTTCATACTGTACTGAGTTCATGTAAATAGGCGTAGGTTCATCTCCTGTCCCTTCCGTGTGTGTGTGTGTTTCCGTTGCTTTCGAAAATACAACTGAATAAGCAAATTGTTAAAGTGTTCACAATCAACAGTGTGATATTTAAAATCATGTTAAGACTCACATTGTTGATTGTGAACGATATAGTCTTCATAGCATTTTTCCTGCACCGTTGTGGAAACAACAGCGTTGCATGTTTTAATGAACTGTTTAAATGTTACGAAGACTTGTGTTGTGTCGAACTACGGGGACTATTCTTGTTGCAGGTTGCTGGTTTGTTGGTGTTTCATAGCACAATATCATGTAATAAGTGTGTTCATAGTATGCTTTCTGTGATGTTGACATGTGTGTGTTTCGTTAGCAGTACGTCTCTGCTTTCTATGCTGTGGCTACATCTCCATTGCTCGCATAGAAAGTGACAAATGGAAGTGTAAGGGTGGACATTTAAAGCCTGGATACTTCCATGTTATGTAAGTCTCACGGGCCAGCGGGTGATAAGCGCATACAGGTCAATGAAATACCTGCGGATACCATATGAGAACTGTCGTGGGCCAAATGTTTATGTTGACTGTTCCATCTACCTATGTGTGACATGGTTTGTGGCCATAGGGTGCCAGCAAGTCTTCCCTGTTCATTGGGTGTTTGCCATGGTGTATTGACATCAATCCTATTAATTCACGAAGGATGTCTTTCTTTGGTGTCAGCGCCATAGTTTGACCATCCTATGTCATTCCCAGCAGGCGTGGAGATTGTGCCATTGGTATCTTTACACAGGTGACCCATCTGTTCCACTGTATGGGCGTGTGATCCCCATAGATGTGCTGGCACATTGAGTGTTGTGTACCGCGGTATCTGCCCAGCGGTCTTGCTTTGAATGGGGAGTGTGTACTGTAGACCGTATCTGTATTCCCTGGGTTATGCCTTGCAACAGCTGTGGGATTCCTCCAGGTTTGCAGCTATGGGTGCCATCTTGGCGTCGTTTGTCCATCCATGGGAACTGCCTACTGGACACTAGTATCGGGCTGTCAACATTTCACAGCTGCATTCTCCATTTCGGTGGATGATCGGTATTAGTATTGCGAGTAACGCATATGCCATGGCCACGTCCCGCTGCGGGCGGCGAATCATCTGCCAATCCACACCGACACCCATATTTGCATACCCACGATCCCATGTCTGCAACCCTCGACAGTACCCTTGCACACCCTTCATGTGTGCGGAAATGGGATGTGAGCGTGCGTGTATGGGCGCAGCAGCCTGGGGAGTCCTATTCATATGTCCTGCATTTCATGGACGGCTGTCATCACCCTTGAAGGCGCTTGTGGTGCATATATCTACCTGTGCCGTAGTCACGGCTGTCACCTCTTCGGTTCACACTATGTTGCCTACACTTACTTAAGGAGTAATTTTTGGGTCCTGCAATGGACACCGATGTGCATATGTAAAGTTTAGAACATGTTGGACTGTGTCCATTCGGCCAGTGGGTTTGACTGCCGTATGTTCCCCATTCCGGATGTCTGTCCGCCTACCCATATTATGTAGTGCTTTCGTAACCCGTGTCCTTCCACAATTTACCCATAGGGTGTTACTGTAGTCCTGCAGGTTGGCAACTGCTTTAGATAATCCTCACAGGTACCATTGTGAACTATCCGCCACTGTATTGTCAGTATAACACAGCGGTACATGTAGAACCTATTTATTCATGACAGTATGTCGTTTATGTGTGGGAGCGCCATATTTTAGCGATAGTATGCCCTTCCTAGTTGACGTTCTTGGTGTGCCATTAATATGTGTTCCACAGCTCGCAGGTATGTTCCGCGGAGTGGAAGCGGGTGATCCCCACATACTTGATAGCACCTTCGCTGCTGTATGCGCTGGGATTATGCGGCAGGATGGATGTCTACGGGTGTATCTACTGTTGTTTCCATCTTTATGTCCTGTGTCATGCCCTACTACGGCTGTGTGATTCCACCAGGTTTGCTATTATGGGTGCCATCTTGTCCGTACGTTTGTCCATCCTTGGGAAATGCCTACTGGACACTGATGTAGGGCTGAACACATTTCACACATGCCTTTAGCATTACCCTATGGATGCTTTGCATCCTTACTGGGGACTGAGGCACGTCCTGTACCCGCAGCCCTCCCATGGGGCGGGACAACGGATTATCTGCCAAACAACACCGAGCCCCATTTTGCATACCCAGGATACCATGGCTGCAACCCCCCACGATACGCATGACACATCCTTCATGTGTGCGGAACTGGGATATGGGCGCACATGTATGGACACGGCAGTCTGGGGACCTCTGTTCATATGTCCTGCATGTCATGGGCAGGTATCAGCAACCGTAAACACGCTGGTGGTGCATATGTCTAGCTGTGCCGTAGTCACGGTTTGTACTCTGATTGGCTGATCTCGATGGATAAAGGTCTTAGCGCCTTAATTTTTGGAGTCCTACAATGGACACCGATGTGCATTTGTAAAGTGTAGATCGTGTTGGACTGTCACCATCTGGCCAGTGGTATTGACTGCCGCTGTATGTTCCCCAATCGTGGATGTCTGCTTGACTACCCATCATTTGTATTACATGGCCTATCTATATCCACGTGCCAGTATGCGGAAATACAGCAAACCTTGCGTCCTGCCCATCTTCATAAGCGACATCATGGAACATATATCGGCAAAACAGACACTGTCAAATCGATAGACTCCACAGTGAAAGGATACTGAGCTCTCTCACCTACTAACATGGGGCATCGTCGAGATGCGGAATGCATGACATAGCCGTCCCTTATACACTTCCTTCAGAGTCGGTTTAAAGCGAAATAATCAATAAACCTGCTCATAGTTAGGTGGACAGTGCTCCAAGTCTTGATTATTTCGTGACATATACATATCAGTGTTGCATGCCTTACTTCATGGAAACAATAATACGGCAACAATGTGTCAATATATATACAATATTGGTAAATACAATCAGTATCCGGACACATAGTTGATAATTGCTGAGAGTGCACCTTAGAATGTAGTGTGTTGATCAGGTTATTGTATATCAATGTGTATAATAGTAGCATTACGATAACAAAGCATGGAATCAATAAGTACTATTTAAGCATATATTTGACAATTATGAATGTAAGCGTGTGGAGGAGACATCCGTAACCTTCCCTGGTTCCACTGGATCGCACGCACACTTTTCGCATGTCCGGATTGTGGGTTCGCGCAGCACATGCATATCCGTAGTCCGTTTATATATGTTTACAGTGTCTGTGTGGTTACGTGTTTTGCGTTACTTGTGACTATTCGGTAACATATGTCTGATCCGTTTGACGGGCGTGTGCAGAAAGCACTTACAGCTTTATATATGTAACAGTCTTTGCAGCATGGGCGCTTTACGTGCGTGCACATCTATATGTTCTATAGTTAAGTAATTCAAGCGTGACTGCATTCACGTTTGGCGGTTACTGTGACCAGTGCCGCGTTAGCTGTTCGTTGTCATTAATATGCATACCCTTGGTACCTATGTACATTTACATATCCCCCGCACACCGCGTCACAGGCATCCATTCTCCTGCTGGGAAAGGTGCGGTACTGCATGTTGAACATTCCTAATTCCCCCTCGCTCATGGCCCAGGATGCATATGTCGTCACCGCAGGGCTGTTCAGATGACAGCTGCTTATATCCCATACGCATACAGGCCTTGATTGTGAGGGTGTTGGTGTGGTGCATTGGGTTTGGTCTTGGCAGCCCACTGTGCGGGACTGCCCTGACCCTGTCTGAATGTTAGATGAGTCACATGGGCGCGTTATGTCCGTGTCCATGGTACCATGTCACGGCCCCAATTATTACGTAACCGTGTGCATCGATTGGCGGTGTATCCGTTGTAGATCTCGTTATACTAATTGCACACGGTCTGATCGAACTAACCAATTTCCATTACTAACCCTCCGTATGTATGGCCTGTGTCGCAATATTACAAGGGTTTAACATTGCGTGGCGACTTTCACTGAGCCACAGACATGTCCGTTGCTTTGTTTGGCCGGTTCGCTGTGCTACACACATTTAACATGGCGTAACAGGTTGAACAGCTCGAACCACGAGGACATCGGGTTGTCCGTCGTTGTCTATTATTGAATGTCTCTGTGGAGTTTGTTTCACAAAGCGAGACAATGTCGGCATTGTTAGCGGACATCTCGCGCGATGCGTCCGCACCGCCCGGGTGGCGTATGTCTGCCTTTGGCGGCGAACAGGCATTATGCTGTGCCATTATGTCTGGGGATATATGGTTTCCTTCCTTACATAGATGATGTGCCATACTAGCAATGACCCTAGCAATGACCAGCGTCTGGGTGTGGGTACTGCTGTATTACCACGGGAAGAGTGGCCTTAGGGTAAGTGGTGACCTAGGCAGAAGTTGCCACCGATACATCACCGCTACCCCTCCTGGTCTACCTACACCAAATAGAGTCTGGAAAGGTGCCCGGTAGAGCAACACCCTAGGCGGCTACCTACTTGGCCTATGCCTAAGGCCGGCTATGTGTGTGGTCCCTTGGGCATCGGACTCGAGAACGTGCCACGTCTGCCGTGGGTATGTCCAGCATTACCCACATCCAGCCCCAAGGCAGTCAACACAGCATCCATGGGTCCACATGGTGTCCCAGCTGTGTACTCCAGGAACTCTATGGGGAATTTAACCCACACTTAGGACAGCTGTTTAATCTTAGCCTCACCTCAGGATCGTGCCTGAGTAGTAGCACAGGGCGACTGTAGTCACACTCCACATAGATGGTGCCTCCACTGACCCTGGTTATTACCATACCATTAGTTTGACAAGCCTTATCTGCAAAGCCATGGAGATGGATCATAATGGGACACATAGATAAAGACATAGGGGACCCGCATACTTTGGATACAACCCAGTTTAGCTTGGTCAGAGTCAGATCATGCCCTTTACACGTGTTTCACTTTGTAGAATCAGTCACCAAGGCCATTGCTGAGGGTAAAGCAGTCCATACAGCCTACCTCAACCCGGCAGAGGCCTTGACACAATACCCCCTCGGGTATAATTGATAAACCCGTCATCTTGAATGTAAATCCATACATCGCCATATGGGTTGCAATCGGGCTAAGTCACAGAACACACATGGCCACAGTTGCTGGCGCCATGTCATACTCACAGCCAGTCACAGGTGGTGTCCCATGGGGCTCAGTCCTGGGTCCACTATTTCCAGCATCTACGTTTCCAATGTACACGCGTACACAGCGGGGTTATGGGTGACAATGTTTGCAGATGACTGCAAACCGGGTGTCAAAGTCAGACACACATCTGACACAGATATCCTTCAGGAGTGCCTCACAGATGTGGATAAGTGGTACCAGAGACATGTCCTACAGCTAAATGCCAGGGAATGCATAGGCATACCCTTCGGGAAGAACAAGGTTACCCAGAGCTACCATATAGGTGGCAATCCACTGAGCACAGAGGGGTTACCAGTGATCTGGGGACACGTGTTGTTGTTAACCGTTCGTTAGACACACATGTTGCTAACATAGTTAGGTAGACCTTCCACATTGCCCACATCATCATGAAGGGATTCACATCTAGATCAGGGGAGGTCATTGTCCCCTTGTACTCATCACTCAATAGACCTATGATTGGGTACAATGCCCGTTCAGAATGTATCTGACCCAACACCTGCAGCAGCTGGAAAGGCACCAACAGTTCTTCGACAAACAGATGCAGGGTCTCAGGTATATGTGTTATACTGACCGACTGAAAGAATTCCAGCTGTATACAGTTGCATACCACTTGCCCAGAGGTGACCCGTGCCTGGCATACGGCTAAGTCGAACCCAGATCTGATGACTATGCTTCACGTAAATAAGTTAGATCCCTCAGAACCACAAGGGCAGCTGGCGTACACCTTGACACTGTCATTAATCTAACGTGTTGTTGGGACGGATTCATCACCCAGACACTCACTATGCTGTGGAACGACATCCCAGTACATGTGAGGGCAAGCACCTCGCTGGCCTTGTGTTAGTATTTACACATGGATGTCTGAATTGATTTATTTAAGTAACCTTCTAAATGAATATTTACATTAGCACATTGTGAATCTTTACATTTCGTTGGTCTATTTTACAGTAGTCATAATCATACGGTTTATGTGTATATATTATGGTTCATTTATATTACTAGGTGTCTGCAGTTCTGTTAATATATTGGCACAATCCGTAGGACATATATATGTATCTTACACAGTCAGACATTTGGAAAACATTTTATGTTGGTTCATGTTTCATATATGTACATATATTTCTATTTTCCGATGAAGACTGTACCTTTCGAAGCAATGTCTGATGTCCTCACTGTGTGGGATCTGTAACCCAAGTAAGGTTTGTTCGCTTGTCTGCCTTTAAGGCATGTAATTAGTACCTAGCACATCTAATGTACTGACCAATTAATGCTTGTAAATGTAGTAGGTTGGACTGCATTGTATGTAGTCTGAATAAGTCTGCTTATGAAGCAGACGAAGTGAGCTCAATAGACTATGGTGAGTGCCTTTAATTCTTGCTGTGCTCTGGTTGGTCACTGCCCGTCCCTACAGTACCCCGTCTTTGCTTTGGACTTCATCGGCTGGTTGTCTGTGTTTGTTGTATGGGGAATGTCAACTGTAGTCCCTATGTGTATGACTTGTGTAATGCCTTACTACGGCAGTGTAATTCCACCGGGTTTGCAGTTATGGGTGCCATCTTAGTCATACGCTTGTCCATCCATGTGAATTGCCTACTATACACTGGTATAGGGCTGTACACATTTCACACCTGCATTTTGCATTCCCGGAGTATGGTATGCATTATTAGCGGAGAGTGGCATGTGCTACGCTGCGTCCCTCCCAGGCGGGACAAAGGATTGCCTGCGAAACAACACCGAGGCCAGATTCTACATACCCAGACTCCCTTGACTGCAACAGTGGACAGTACCCATTACACATCCGTCATGTGTGCTGGACTGTGATGTGGTCGCAGCTGAATGGACCCGATACCCTGGGTATTTCTGTGCATGTGTGCTGCAGTTCATGGACAGCTATCATCAACATTGTACACGCTTGCGTGCATATGTGTACCTGTGTCGTGGTGACGACAATGAGATCACGTGAGTAATGCAGGAAGCTAGCAGGCATTCTCTGAACAGAATTTTTGGGTCCTACAATGGACACCGATGTGCATATGTCAAGTTAGATGTTGCTGGACTGTGTCCACCTGCCCAGTGCTTTTCACTGCTGGTGTATGTTCCCCAATCGCGGATGTCTGTTTGACTACCCATTCCACATGGTGCTACATAACCAGCTGATTTAGTACTGTGAACAAATTACATACATCCAAAGATGCTGGTTAGCAACTGCTTCATATACACCTCAGACATCCCAATGGGACATATCCGTCACTATATTACCAATATAACACCACCGGAACATGTTGCTTACCTATGCATTCATTTAACCATGTTGCCTTCATAGGTGGGAATGCCATAGTTTACATATCCTACTTGTGTGTGTGCCATTAGTATGTGTTCCACAGGTCGCACATCTGTTCCGCTGTGCGGTGGCGGGTGCTCCTCAGTCTGTTGCTGGCAGATTGAGTGCTGTATGCGCCGGTGTTGTACGACAGTCCGGCTTTGTATGTGGAATGTCAACTGTAGTCCCTATGTGTATTTCCTGTGTTATGCCTTCCAGCGGCTATGTCATTTACCGGGTTTGCAGTTGTGGGTGCCATCCTGGCCATACGGGTGTCCATCCATGACAATTGCCTACTGGACACTAGTATAGGGCTGTACACATTCCACACCTACATTTAGCATTCTCCGGAGTATGGTTTGCATTATTAGCGGAGAGTAAGGCAGGTGATACGCACATCCCTCCCACGGGGCGGGAGAAAGGATTGCCTGCGAAACAACACCGAGCACAGAGTCTACATACCCAGAATCCCTTGACTGCAACAATTGACAGTACCCATTACACATCCGTCATGTGTGCGGGACTGTGATGTGGACGCAGTTCTATGGACCCGGTACCCTGGGTATTCCTGTGCATCTGTGCTGCATGACATGGACAGCTATCAGCAACATTAAACACGCTTGCGGTGCATATGTGTACCTGTGACTACAATGAGTTCCGTTAGTTGATGAAATAAGGCGGCATACCTGTCTTTAGACAAATTTTTGGGTCCTACAATGGACACCACTGTGCATATGTAAAGTGTAGAGCTTGTCGGACTGTGTCCTTGTGAGCACTGGGTTTCACTGATACTGTGTGTTCAGGAATCGCGGATGTCTGTTTGACCACCCATTCCACATGGTGCTACATAACCAGGTGATTTAGTACTGTGGACAAATGACATACATCCAATGATGCTGGTTAGCAAATGCTCCATATAAACCGCAGACGTCCCAATGGGACATATCCGTCACTGTATTTCCAATATAACACCACCGGAACATGTTGATTACCTATGTATTCATTTAACCATGTTGTCTTCATAGGTGGGAATGCCATAGTTTACATATCCTACTTGGCGTTGTGTGTGTGCCATTAGTATGTGTTCCACAGGTCGCACATCTGTTCCGCTGTCTGGTGGCGGGTGCTCCTCAGTCTGTTGCTGGCAGACTGAGTGCTGTATCTGCCGGTGTTGGCACGAGGGTCCGGCTTTGTATGTGGAATGTCAACTGTAGTCCCTATGTGTATTTCCTGTGTTATGCCTTACGCGGCTATGTCATGTACCCGGGTTTGCAGTTGTGGGTGCCATCCTGGCCATACGGGTGTCCATCCATGACAATTGCCTACTGGACACTAGTATAGGGCTGTACACATTCCACACCTACATTTAGCATTCTCCGGAGTATGGTTTGCATTATTAGCGGAGAGTAAGGCAGGTGCTACGCACACATCCCTCCCACGGGGCGGGAGAAAGGATTGCCTGCGAAACAACACCGAGCACAGCGTCTACATACCCAGAATCCCTTGACTGCAACAATTGACAGTACCCATTACACATCCGTCATGTGTGCGGGACTGTGATGTGGACGCAGTTCTATGGACCCGGTACCCTGGGTATTCCTGTGCATCTGTGCTGCATGACATGGACAGCTATCAGCAACATTAAACACGCTTGCGGTGCATATGTGTACCTGTGACTACAATGAGTTCCGTTAGTTGATGAAATAAGGCGGCATACCTGTCTTTAGACAAATTTTTGGGTCCTACAATGGACACCACTGTGCATATGTAAAGTGTAGAGCTTGTCGGACTGTGTCCTTGTGAGCACTGGGTTTCACTGATACTGTGTGTTCAGGAATCGCGGATGTCTGTTTGACCACCCATTCCACATGGTGCTACATAACCAGGTGATTTAGTACTGTGGACAAATGACATACATCCAATGATGCTGGTTAGCAAATGCTCCATATAAACCGCAGACGTCCCAATGGGACATATCCGTCACTGTATTTCCAATATAACACCACCGGAACATGTTGATTACCTATGTATTCATTTAACCATGTTGTCTTCATAGGTGGGAATGCCATAGTTTACATATCCTACTTGGGGTTGTGTGTGTGCCATTAGTATGTGTTCCACAGGTCGCACATCTGTTCCGCTGTACGGTAGCGGGTGCTCCTCAGTCTGTTGCTGACAGACTGAGTGCTGTCTTGCCGGTGTTGGCACGAGGTCCGGCTTTGTATGTGGAATGTCAACTGTAGTCCCTATGTGTATTTCCTGTGTTATGCCTTACGCGGCTATGTCATGTACCGGGTTTGCAGTTGTGGGTGCCATCCTGGCCATACGGTGTCCATCCATGACAATTGCCTACTGGACACTAGTATAGGGCTGTACACATTCCACACCTACATTTAGCATTCTCCGGGTATGGTTTGCATTATTAGCGGAGAGTAAGGCAGGTGCTACGCACATCCCTCCAGGCGGGAGAAAGGATTGCCTGCGAAACAACACCGAGCACAGCGTCTACATACCCAGAATCCCTTGACTGCAACAATTGACAGTACCCATTACACATCCGTCATGTGTGCGGAACTGTGATGTGGACGCAGTTCTATGGACCGGTACCCTGGGTATTTCTGTGCATCTGTGCTGCATTACATGGACAGCTATCAGCAACATTAAACACGCTTGCGGTGCATATGTGTACCTGTGTCGACAATGTTTTCAGATGCGCATTGAAATAAGACATAATTCGATTCTTTCCACAATTTTTGGGTCCTACAATGGACACCACTGTGCATATGTAAAGTGTAGAGCTTGTCGGACTGTGTCCTTGTGAGCAGTGGGTTTCACTGATGCTGTGTGTTCAGCAATCGTGTATGTGTGCTTGACTACCCATACTGTGTTGTGCTACAGGAACCATGTCTTCCGACACCAGAAACCAATGCTATACATCCAATGTTGCAGGTTAACAACCACTTTCATACCATACCCAGAGGTCACGATTGGGAGGTATTGCCACTTTATTATCGGAACAACAGCCCAGACTGTGTACATCATGGGAACTTTAGGCCAGTCTTACCGGCCATTTCCAATTGTAATTGGCAGACACATGTCAATACATGTATGATAACACATATTGTCATGCAGAAGTTGATCTATGTTATGTGGACATTGGCTTCTGCTTTTGGCATCCGTTGCTGTGAGTGTTGCCAGTTACCATACACATTGCTTGCTCAGAGGCAGACTACACAATACTGCGCAGTACTGTGGTCTCCTTTAAGGACCCTGAGCCAGTGGTCGATGGTACGGCAGCCACTGCATCAATCACATTGCCATCTACCAGTACCTACAGGACTGCATGAGCCAGTCATTCACTTACCCAACTGTGGTTCACTGTACCAATGCCAAGCATCCAGTGTGGTGTACCCCAGCCATACACAAAATGTACAACACGAGGAGGTGGCTACTACAAGGTGGAGCAGACACCTTGTGAGGTGTGACACCCTTGGTCATCATATGTGTAGACTTACACACTGTCATGAAATAGTCCAGGGCACATTCCACAGATATACCTACATGGACCTGGCTAACAATCATACCACCTTCAGTTGCTATGCTGGACACCTGGGAGCTCAGTCCCACATATGCTCTGACTGGGTTCACATAGAGGTGGGGTTTACTCAACATACACACATTGCCAACATACAGGCTGACAAGTCCAGTGAGGACATCTCCACACCCTAACCACACATGAGGTGATGTGTGTACCACAGGTTTGTGGTCACCAAATGTTCTGTGACACACAGGTGGGACATGCTCTCTCCAGGGTAGTGGACATAGCATCGATGAGACCAGCTGGTGACCCGCTGTGTACTCCACTATCTCGGTTATGAATTGGACCCACAGTTAGGACAGCTATTTCTTTGTAGCCTCACCTCAGGTAGGGTACCCAGGTTGTGTCACATGGCAACTGTAGTCCCACGTCAGAAGGCCAATACCTCCACTGAGGCTGGTTATTACTGTCCCATTACCCTGAGGAGACCTATCTGCAAAGACATGGGGAGGGATCATACTGTGGCTCGTACATGACTGCATAGGGGACATACTTACTTTGCCTCACACACGGTTTGTCTTGTTCAGGGGCGGTTCATGCCTTTAAAGCATGGTTGACATTTTCAGGACAGTCGCGAAGGCCACTGATGGGGGTGTTGCAGTCCATACAGCCTACCTCGACCTGGCAAAGCCCTTCATCACATTACCCCCTCAGGTATCGTTGATAAACCCATTGGCTGGGATGTGAACACGCACATCACAGAATGTGTTGTAAACTGTCTATGTGACACAACCCACACAGTCATAGTTGCTGGCAGCATATCAGACCTACTGCCTGTCAGAAGTGGTGTCCCATGGGGCCCTTCCATGTGTGCACTCCTGTCATACACCTACATCTTCACGGTACAGGCACACACAGGGGTGCTATGGGCAACAGTGTTTGTAGATGACTGCAAAACAGGTGCCATAGTGGGACAGACATCTGACACAGATATCCTTCGAAGGGGCCTCCCAGGTATGCATATCTGCTGTCAGGGACATGTCCCACAGCTAAATGCAACGTCATGCAACATCATACCTGTGGGGAAGTACTAGGTCACCCCTGTCCAGCATATAGGTGGCTGTCCACTCAGCACAGGGGTGATTACCAGGAATCAGGGGACAGTGTTGGATGGTCACCATTCATTCCACACACGTTGCTATCGTGGTTGTGTGGGTCTTCTACATTGCCCACCTGTTGGTGCAGGGATTCACATCTACATCAGGCTAGGTCATTGTTCCCTTGTACCCATTACCCATTATATCACAATCAAACCACTTCTGACAATCAAAAACTAGACCGTTGTTAATCTCAACTTGACTGACACACCTGTCTTGACTGACACACCTGTTATGTACTGTCATTTTATATCTTAGTGCATTTTTGATAAGGTATATATTATTAGTGTTTACAGTTTATATATAGATTAATAAGTTTGTAGGCATAAATGTTTTACTAAGGAGTCTTATGTATTTAGGCATCAATGGATGATATTGTATTTTTTAAAGGGATACTGTATTAGGAGTTCAATATAACCCTTATTTTATTACATAGAATAACATTTTATAAGTTAGATGTGTATTTTTTAGACTTCAAGAATAAGGAAGAAATGTTTTGACAGTTTATATTTTCACATTTTCATATTTTTACATTTTCATATGTTTGTATGTATTAATTTGCTTAAAAGCATTGCAGCTTTAAGTAATTTGCATATGGCGCCAATGCTATGTATTTAAACAATGAATGAGAGTTCATTTAACAGTTCTGAGGAAGCTCGTGTTGTATGAGTGAAAGCGCTAAACTCACTGTGTGGAAAATAAATTGCTTCAATTTTTAATAGCAATTTTAGTTATTTACCTTGGCTCTAACGAGACTTTATATGTTTTTGCACTGAGGGTCTGATTATATGACTGGCATCTATATTGTGGAGGCATCTCGTTTAACAGAGCAAACTTGTTTGTTAGTTCCTGACCGTTATACAAGTGCAAACAGTGACTTGGTTCGTTGTTTTACATTTCTCTTGTACCCATTACGTGTTACACCTATGATCTACTACATTGCCCCATTCAGACTGTATCTGACCATACACCTACAGCAGCTGGGAAGCCCACATAGGTTGATCGTTGTACAGATGCAGGATGACACCATTTTGTGTAATGCTGCCCCACATGTAGGACCCTGCCACATCACGTCACATACCTGCTGTTTGGTGTTGACCTGTGCCTGACATACAAGGCCATGTCAACCCATATGTCATGTGTATGCTTCACCTACTGTATCCGCATCCCTCAGAATCACTAGGGCAGGTGACATTTACCTTGTCACGGTCATTCATGGGATGTGTTTGGGTGACACATATATCACCCAGACAATCATTATGCTGTGGATCTACATCACAGTACATGTGAGACAGACATCCTTCCTAGCCTTGTTCGCAGCTATGTTGTCCATTGGATGGAGAATTGCAGGTATAGGCCAGGGATTACATCATTATCACTGCTTGACGGAGATACAGCAATATCATGGGTATTTCATCTGAAGCACAGAAGGTTGGCAAAGTCATCCTAACTATGGTGTAGTATTATGGCTGGGCCTGGGACGATGGCCTACCCTGTACCTATGGACGTGTGAACCTATATTCATAGTTTGTCACATGTACAATTGTCTATCCACTATAGTCTTTCGCCACTGTATATTTCTGTGGCACATGATTGTCCTCTGTATTACATGCAGGTATGCTGTGTGCGTTGCACATCGTCACAGTTGATGACAGTGTATCTGTGTCCCTAACACTGTGATACTGAGGACTACCACACATCCTTCACAGCATTCCATGCATATGTCCATTCTATTCTTCTTTGGCCTATGGGGGTGTTAAGGCAAACATTACTCAAGTCCCTGTTTGTGCATGCTTCATGTTGGTGTTTGACCAGGCTCCGTTGCAGTCATGTGTTGGACAGTAGTGTGTCTGTGTGTTTGCCATGTGTTTTTATTGCCAGTACATCTGTGGGAGGTGTAGTTGGCACATGTTCCTCTTTGCAGGGACACCCATCCTGGTGTTTGTGTCATGCATCTGCACTTGGCACGTGCCATATGTCCTGTACTATTCCCACAGTCGTGTATGCCTTCATGCACTACTACTGCGTGTTACTGGCTGTGTGTATGTGGTACACATGGACATTGTGATGTTTGTCTTGACCTATTCCAATGCTAGAACGTAAACATCTGTCAATTAAGTATTTTAAATCAAACTGTAACACTCATTCGTATTTTCAACATGACACTCATTAACACAGGAAGCTGGGATTAATAACATTTTATTACTGTGCAGCAGGAGGCAAAGGAGTATGCAGTCAAAGTTTAGACATTTGTTCAACTCTATACATGTTACATCTGTATGAGCATTCTGTATACTATCATCTTTTGCACACATTAATGATGTTGTCAGTCACAAGGCATTTACATTGCTAGAGTACAGAACATTGTATTCCTACAACAGTGCTCAGGTAATGCTTATTACATGTTTTCCCATGAGGATAGCCCAACCTTGCGAGACACATATTCAGTTAGACTGTACTTTGGTAAGTTCTGCTCTGACACGGTTCCAACACTGTTCATATTCAGTCCTCACTCCGTGTCCTACTAGGTTCCTGTGTCTCTCTGCTGAGCAGCTGTACTCTGTGTTACAGCTCACAAGCCTATCCTCCTCAGTAGAAGGATGACAGATATACCTGTACATACATGTATTATTCTGTAACCGAGCAGATGACTAATGCTGACTGACATACACCTGCTGCACTGGTTACTGCTAGGGTTAGGGTTCAATCACACTGCAGCTACACTACAAGCAATTACATGCATGAGAAGCTGTACTGCTATATTGTCAGGTAGAATAATATGCATTATACACTATTAGCTTCTAAAGTTGCACGTCATATTATGTTTAAATATGTATTTTGCTAACATTCTCCCTCCTTTGATTGCTTCTACTCTATCCAGAGACATATACAACATTATTTCATTCCTGGCGTCTTCCTCTGTGGAGCGTTTAACTAGGCAGGTAATTTGATGTACATTGCAAGTAGGATTGCATTTTCTATTGACAAATACCACTACAGGTCTTGATCCATAGTCTCGGGTACAGGTATGTTGCCAGAGTCCCTGACTAATACTTACATGCACAGTATCCCGCACTAGACACATGCTCCCAATATGAGCAGAACAACACAAATGGCAATCATGATATTCAGTATGACTGACCCCATCCACCCAATGGTTTGTGGAAATGGTTCGGCAGTGGGTTTGGGCCTGGTTCCGCCATGGATGACACCTGCTATATTACCTGTAGGTGGGCGTTGCTTTTGGTCTCTTCATGTGGTAGTTGGACACAGCGATCTTCTTCAGTAAGCGCGCACGTACCAATTCTCAGCGCCACGGTGCAGTCGTGCACTATTACATTTTCTGACACAACACTTCTCATTGCATCCAGTTCATCAGTCACATGTTCAGGAGCGGGAAGTCACATTCATCCTTCCTCCGACAGTTTTTGATAACTTCCTCTGTTCCCTGATTGATTTCACTACTCCAGAAGCTGGGGGTGTTCCAGCCCAGGTTGTGACGCTGTCACTGAAGTCCATATGAATCGGTATTCCTTTATCTCTTGCAGAGGACTGACATGTCAGAACAGCTTCCATTTCACCCACTGGATTAGTAGGTTTCTCGACTGTGTTCCCAGTTCTTGAGCTATATGTGTTATAGTTCGTTTAGCACCCACAGGCAATTGTACAGTATGTCATGTGACTGGAGCCAGATAACCCAAATAACAACTGCGGACCAATTCCCAGGTAACCATTGCTATGCTTATTTCCCACAAACAACATAACTATATTCTACTTTATTACTGATGCGGGTTACCTCTGCATGTAACAAATTCCTGTCTCTAACAGAGGACTGTTTATACAATTCAGGATGTTTCTGCACATCCTTCAACATTGTTCTCATGATGTTTCAATACAAATTAGGAATGGTGCTACAAGTAGTACTGTGATCTTTGGCTGTTATATGACATTAAGTAAGACACAGTTATGTTACAAATACTCCCACCAACTGAAACTGTACCATGTTTATGATAACATACAATTCCTTTTTGTGTAACAGGTAAGTACATTGCCACGTTGTCCTGTGATCTCACAGAACCTGTATCAAAGTGTAGATATTCACAAGTCTCAATCTATCCCCAAGGGGACAACATGCATCGGAAGTCCTCCATATGATGTAGGTATGGCAGTACAAACACAGCAATTTAAAGTGTTCCTAGTCTCTATATGCACACGCATCATGCCTAGGTATCTGTTGAGGTGTGGAAGACACTCTGTGGCCAGTTCATCACGTATCAGTATTTGTATCCGTGTAGTTATATGCAGGTAAGGTCCCGGAAATTGTAACGTAAACACAAACATGGTTAATAGGTGTATAATCATTAGGACAGCAAACATAAATGTCTTTGGGGTTGCTTTGTATTGTTATACAGTCTTCGCCGGGTGATTCGGCTCTTTGGTATATCAGCTACAAGATGTCAATCAGACTTGATATCCTTTACCAGTTTGAGAAATGTGAGGTGGACCCAGGACGACCTCTCTGCAAACTTTACTGCGGTGGCGTTGCCAACAGTACCGGTACAGACATTCGCACTGTCCACTTGGCAATAATGTTCTTCGGGTAACAGTGGCCTACACACAGGATTCTGGTCTCATCTATGCTTCGTCTTCGTTTGCTCTTATCTGTAACAGACTTTAACTGAGGAACAGTGTTACTAGTTAACAATCCTCTCATGTCACCTACTACTGAGTCATCGACCTCCGGCTCTGCAGGCATGACAGCTTTCCACTCTGGCACATGATATGCCATTCCACATACTACTTGAAGTGGGTGCAGCACTTTACATTTGGAACTGTTGTCATGCTCAGCAATGCTAGAGGTAGACAGCTCATGTAACTTGTCTGGATGTCACCCACCAAACTCCTCTACTTATTTCTCGGGATCCCATTCTGCGGCGGCAGCAGTCGTGCTGAGTGTGGGTTGTACATGCAATTGACATTCATGGTAATATGAAGTAATCCCACAGGTAGCGTGATTGTCTGGTTAACTACATGTGTTCTATTGTCACTGTAGCTTCTTTACAGCATGCCAGATCTAGGGATACTTAATTTTACTGGCACCTTTGCCACTGCTGCTGCATCCGGATTACTGGTTGGGAATGCTTCTACCCATTTTGATTATATATATGTGTAATCGCTAAACAGTCTTTGTTCCCTTCACATTTATGCAGATGTATGAATTCCATACAAATAGTACGGAACGGTTAGGGTGGTGTAGGTAAACTCACTCCTTTCGGTTTAAATACTCCTGTGCATGATATCTCGGCAAGCGTGACACGCTGCTCATGAGGTTTGTATGTGGTTCGTAATTCCGTATGTTAGGGTATTCTGTTAACCAAATGTACCATCCCCTGTTGAGACATGTCTGTACCCATGGCTCCACAAAGCATATCTGAATATATTAGACGTTAATATTGGCTTTCTCACTGTGGATATGTGCAGTCCGTGTTCAAGGATTGCTCCTCGTCATAACCACGTCGGCTTTTCTGCTTTCGTAGTTGCTGTTTGCATTGTTTGTACAGTTTCTACATCTAAACAGTCTGAGGTTTGTCATTCCTCATTCACACAGACACTTTCCAACTGTGGCTGCTTGTTTTGCAGGTGCATGAGCTCATGCCTCAACTTTCCTACTGTTATCCTGTTGCTTTCTATGCCCTGCACATTTACAATTACCTACTTCAGTGGGTAACTGCATGTAGTCTAATGCATTCAGGTTCGTATCGCATGATTAATCGGTTTACCGGTGGATGTTATCATTCCCTATTCTTCCACTGCTGCTCATAAACATGCACTGCACAGACAACAGAATGACTATCGGGACATATGTCCACACATCATTTTTCCGCTACAGTACAAGCACGTGTTAAAGCTATCTATTCTGCTGCTTGAGCAGACACGTTATGCTGCAGGGTTTGGCCGTCTACAATGTCATTATCAATAACTACTGCATAAACTACTTCATTCGTTCCTGTAGGACTCTGTCTACATGATCCGTACACATTAACTGTCACCTCTGCATCATCTAAGGGTATATCAGTGTTATCATGTCTGTGTGTAGTTATTTAATCCATTTTGTATAGGCAACTGTGTGGTGTGCCATACACAGGTGTCAGACGTGACGTTGATAGGTTTCATGTTGTACAACGTTCAATCACCATGTGAGGTTGACTCAGTGGTATGGTCAGACATGACAAATGTCTAGCACGAGTCAGGAATTCTATCTTCTCTTGCAGCAGATTGATCGCAACTGCATGACACATTCTCACAGTGAGAGGGTGGTCTAGTAACATTACGGCCGGGGCCTGTACTGCCATGGGTGCTACAACAACTGCCTGTACACAATGTGGCACTGACCATGCCACAGTGTCCAACTGCAATGAGTAGTCATCTATTTAGCGTTGCTTACTTCCCTGCTGTTGCATCAAGACTGGCGTCATATATCTCCGCTTACAATCTACGGTCTGACAACATGTGTTATGATTATTCACGAGACCTACTACAGCTGTTAAGGCTATCAATCGTTCTAGTCTGCATAACGCTGTTTCTGCTACTGTAATCCGTTGTACTATGTGTTGTGCTGCCATAGGTGTATTAAAGGTTAAGGCAAACAATACAGCGGATTCCACAGCATTGTTTGGTATCCAGATTTAACATGTGTTAGTCGGCCCAGACACCGACATCATTCCCTTCTTGTTAGTTGGCTTGGGTGCTTATTATATTGCTACCTTCCTATCGTCATGTGATGTTCTACCCTACTTGGATACCAGATATGCCAGGTAATTGACCTGTATTCTCTGTAGTTGCAATTTATGCTTGCTTACTTTATGTCCCTGTTCTGCTGATTATCTCAATAATGCTATTGTATCTTCCATACATTGCTGCTGGGTAGGGGCGCAAGCAGAATATCATCAATTAAAGTGGATCTTGACTGGCCGGTGGAGTTGACACGGAATGTAGCTAGCCATCCCCTGTGAGAATATCGTTGTACTTTCACAGTAGGCCCGCGATAGCCGGGTATGGCTGTATCTGTCACCCTGACTGTACAAGCAAAGCAATACGAACTATGTGGATGTATAGGTATTGCAAAGTAAGCATAGCTTATATGTACCACGGTAAGATACTTCTGTGGCATGTTCATAGCATTGAATATAGTGTGTGGGTCTGGCACCAACGCTACCCTAAGTATTCTTACATTATTTACAGCTTATACATACTGTACCATCCGCCATTCCCCTTTTGGTTTCCGATCAGGAGATACAGGGGTATTGCATGGTGAATAGCGATTACTTTGTGGATGGGGAATTCCCTCTCTGACTTTGCAGATATCTTCTGGTGTCCACGGTCTATACGCTTGGAGGGTTGGGTCCTGGCCTTCCTGTCCTGCATGATGGTTCGGTACTTCAATTAATTGACAGATATCCTCACTCTGTTTTAGTACTGTGTTCTTACTCGGGTGTCCCTAGGTATGTTACGTGTTGGGGATGTGGTTTCAATAGCTTCTATTACATTTGTTCGTTGTGCTACCTCTGTTGCCACAGGATAACGTGTGGGGACTAGCCTGCCCTCCGCTTAATATCCTGCATGTGGTATCTGAGGTGGTAGGGTGTTGTGGGGGTGATCGGTACTACTGTATTATGATCTTCTCTGTGTGCATTATGATGCTTAGCCATTTGTAGTGTTCTATTCCTTCGTACACTACCTCAGTCCACCGATGTGCATGACGGATACCCAATTGTCGCTGTTTTGTCGCCTGCACATCTTAGGGCTGCCACCTTTTCCAATGCACAATGTGGGACATTAGTGTTGAGCGTGTAATTTGCCTGGAAAATGCATACCCATGGCCAGTACATAGGACAGGTATTCACGTTTTGCCAGGAGAGCGACCAATTGTTGTAGCATTTCAGTTGCTTATTCTGTTTATTATTATATTTTGCTGTTCCACATACAAATTTACTGTTTTATGCTACCATCTTGATATATATCTGGGAAATGTTTGTCCTGAGATATCAGGACATTTGACATTTGTTCGGTTTATTTACAGGACACGGCTGGCCAGAGGGCATATCCCTCTCAGGGTGGAACAGGTGTTTACCTTGGAACATATGCATCAAATTTTCAGGGATTACAATGTTTCAGTAACGATATGTTGCCTAATATACCATCAATGTCATATTTATTACCCCATTTTGCTGCGTAACTCACATTATGTGCTCTCTGCGATTGCATATTCTTCACGTCACCCGTCAAATGCGGATCACATGATCTGTTGCTTCGATAATCTCCCATATCCTCTACACGACTGCTACGTACCCTTCTGTCATAACACGTGTGTCTCCTTCCCTGTATCCACTGTAGTGTCTACAATCACTATTTACTCTGCTGTGTGTTCCCTGACCTATGTTCAGATTTAACAGTATGTGGGTAGGTCTTGACCCGATATCACTACTGTTAACAGAAACACAATGTAGTCTGGTCCCTGATCTACAATAGACACATAAAGGCAGACACTCCTTACCTGGGCCTCCTGTTTAAGGCTGCACGTTTTCTTCTTGGGATCCAGTTCTCGCTTTTCAGCCACAGATCAGACAGTAAACAGCCTCTTTACACACAACAATTCAGTCGGAGGTCTTTTCATTCAAGAAGAACCATTTATGCATATTCTCCAGCGTACATGTCTAACCAGCCATGCACTCTGACCTGTAGCTTACCAAGGGAATTCGGATTACAAGGATCACAATGTGAAATAAGTTGTTACAACCAGACTGTAGTTATCAGTAGGCTTTTCTAAGTGACAGCCGATAACACAGGAGGCTCGGGTTCGAACGTTTTAGTAGTGTACACAGGCAGGCTAAATAATATACAGTCCAAGTATGAGAGTTTTGTCTGACTCTATACAGTAAGCAGTTTCTTTATATAGTGTTTACAATCAGCTTTTGCCCACCTTACTGGCGTGGTCGGTCACAGGGCATTTCCATCACTATGGTCCGCAATAGTCTATACATACGTGGGTGCTGGGGTCGTGCTTTTAAATTGTTTTCTCATGGGAATAACACAGCCTTGCAAGGCACCTTGTACATTACAGTATCCTTTTGTGATTGTAGCTGTTTCAAGGACCCTAGACTGTTACGATACAGTGGACAGTTAATTTCTTAATCGTTGCTTTGTCTCTCTGGTAGGGAGTTGTACTGCTATCTTCGATTGAGCTCACAAGGCCATCCTCCTCTGGGAAGGAGTGCTGTTATGCATGTACATACATTTATTGTTCTGTAACCCAGCAAATAATTAATGATGACAGACATGAGCCTGCTGTACTGCTTACTGCCAGGTTCAGAATTCCATCACAGTACAGCTTAGCTTCACCAATTACATGCAGGCTTAGTTCTACTGCCATATTGTACGGTACAATTCAATACATTATATAGTATTTCGAGTGTAAACTGGAACTTCATATGTGTTTCTATATATTTTACGAACAACATCCATCCAGCCATATGCATGTTGTTCCGTCCTTTACCTTGACCGTGTGTATTTGTCCGTCCAGCCACGCTAATCTCCACATGTGATGTCCCAGTTTCCCGTTCTTTGCCTGTAGCACCCTGTTAGGACGTCCTGTGTGGTAGGCACCTGTTCCGCTATATGTGATCGACTTCACTGCAAAGATAATCATCGATGCGGTGGTCCAACGACCCGACTTGTCCACATGTGTACAGTTATGTGCACCGTGTCGTATGCAAACCTAGATGGTTTGGGCGGGTACATACTACATGCCGGATGTACACATTCTGCTGACACATTCACATGCAGCCATTTACATATCTGTACCTGCGGTGGGTTGGTGACATGTGGGATACGTATTTGCCCGCGTGGCATTGCCTAACACAAACTTCTTACCACAGTTCAGGTATGCACATTGTGTGTGGTTGTATAGCTGCACACGGATGCTAGCAGGTTTGGGTGCAGGGGTATACATGGGTGTGACTGACATGTACAATGAGGCTATTGTGTAGTACATCCGAATGCATGGGTTCTGCTTCTGGATATTACACTTCATCATACACCATCCAGTGTATGCAACAGAGACGTTGCTGGGTCTGGGATATGTTGCTATGCACATGTTTGCCTGTGTTTGAGGTATCTTGCTTCCTTACTGTTGTTATGTCAGCACAGCTACCCGGCTATGTACTGTCACTACTGCTTGTGACCATTATGGTTGGCACCTTTTCCAATGCCCATAGTGGGGCATGTTATGTGGACACTTCGAATTTGCAGGACTACACATACCCAGGGCTAGTGCAGTTGACAGAACTTCACTTGTTTGCCATACTATGAGCTTATTCTGTAAGCGTTTGGGTTCCTTATTTATTTTCTTATGCCATGTCTGTGTTCCATATCGTAATGTATATGTTTTATGCTACTATTTACATGTATATTGCGGGAATTTGCGTGGCAGGGGATCGGAGGTCATTTTCCATTTTTACGATTGTTGCAGGGACACGACTGTCCAATCAGGGACTGTCCATGGCACATTGGGACAGCAGGTAACCCTGGTGACCATGCCCATGTCGCTACTGGGGTTTCCACCTTTTCCATTTTCCGATCTGGGATATTTCCGGGACTCACATCTGACTTTACAGGCCGACACATACAAACGGTCACTATATAGCATAGAAATTCACTTGTTTGCCTAAATAATATGCTTATTATTGTGGCAATTTCCTTGCTTATTCTGTTTATTGTGTCATTTAGGTATTTCTGTTACAGAAATAACCAATTCATGCTACCATTACATTAAATATGGGATATCATTTTGTCCTACAATCGTAGCACATCAGCCATTTCTAATACGTTTTTTTGGGACACAACTGTCCATGGAGAGACTGCCCCAACCAAAGTGGGACAGGTGGTGACCTTAGTCGCTGCTCCTATGTCGGTGCGGCGCGCTGACAATCGGCTGTACACCTTCTCTGAGTGTAAACACTGACAGTGCATTGCGGGACGAACGCGGTCTTATGCGTATCCTTTGCTCCTTGGACGGGTACACTTATGCCTTCGTGGCTTCTATTTGCTTCTCCGTTAATTTGGGACGGGAACTATGTTGCATACTGTACGTGCGTTTCATTCTGCACAGGACCTGGCTGCTGCCATTACTATTGTGGGCGGACCGTGGCTGTCAGCACATTAGGTTGCTCACCTCATGCCGGCTTAGACACGCCTCCAGACGCATCCTACCTGGGCTCGCTCATGTACACCACGTACGTGTCTGTGATTCTGGTGCACTCTCATTAATATGTATATGGCGCTACTGCGCCGGATATTCCATGCACCGCCGGCGCAGGCCTTACGCCGGCCTTGCGCCGAGCTTCATGAATCCCGGGGATTATCAAATCTGATTACATGTTCACCTATTTTAATAAGTGGGCTGTACAATGCTGTTTTTAATATTTGATCTTTTTTCCATGCTGGAAGAAATAACTTTATTATTGAATTTGGTGGTGAGTTTTTCTTCTTTGAAGTTACTATCAAGAATCCATGTGCTCTTTCAATCCAAAAAGATAAAGTTTCAGGTAAATTCAACATTTTATGCAGCCAGGTTGCTAAGAAGTTTATTATGTTGTCACCCTCATATTTCGCAGGCATGACATATATCTTGATATTGTTTCATCTCAGCACATGTTCTAAACCATCAACTTGATCTATAAGCCAGTTATTTAGCTTTAGAAGGAATTCAGTTTATGACTCACCAGTTATTCTCCCTTCATGGTCATATAAACCTTATTCTATACTGCTAACTTGTACACTTTGTCGCTTCATAAGAATTTCTAAATAATCCATCTTTCTGCATTCTTCTTTAAAAGTTTCTGTTTTAGTATATAGCTTGTCAATTTATATTAATATATTTTGCATGCTAGACATTAGTTATTTGGTATGTTTTTTTTTTTTTAACAGAACAATCCTGGGGACCATTTTTGGGTGGCTCATGTTGTAGTCTCTTTTCTCTCAACTAAGCAGATGAAATTCTGACAGGAAAATTAAAGCTTTTGAATAACTTCATGCTAGCAATCTTTTCTCTGAATATAAATAGCTAATCAAGTGTCTCCAAATTCCATTTTTTTATTAGATTTTCTGTCAGAGAAGTTTTAGTGACAAGGATTTAGCCAGTTGTTGTTCTAAGCTAGCCTTCTTGGCCACACCCCCCTCAACAATAAAGTCTTGACTGACTGACAAGTACTACTCTGTGATACAGACCATGAAAATTTAAGAAATCAGAATATTTCACTTTATTTGTTTATTTTGCCCTATTCACTCAACCATCAAGTCTCCCTCCCCAGATACCCTACTGACTCGTTTGATCTCCTGTTAGCAAAATACCTTTTTGCTAGTCTGTTTTTGGTAGGAACCAGTAGTTGAAGTGATGCCATCATTTGTGGGGCACCAGGTTTTTTTTTACATGGGGCCCAAACTCCCTGCACACTCAGAAGGTAATCTCCAAGAAGGACATGTGTGCAATGAGCATGGAGCTGGACAGATGCTCATGTATCCAAGTGATGTGAGTATGCAAATGGCACTGCCTCCCGGAAGAGGTACTCTAAAAGCACCTTTATCTAATCTTTGTCAGTGATACTGGAGCACCTCATGTGTCCCAGACATGTACCCTACCTCTTCCCCCTGAAAATGATAAATGGGCTCAGCCCCTTTGCTCTCGTCCCTCCTGTGCCAACCTGAACAAGTTTTCATGCCATTAGAAAAAACAGGTCACACAAGTAATATACTGGGCTCTATCCCCAAACCAACATATTTGGCAATACTTCACTTCACTGTACTGCAAATATTTTCCAGTACACTGTTTACTGGGGAAACAACATACAGCAATATGATAATGATTGATGACAAGCACTGTTCTGTGATACCAGATATTGAAAGTAGCACAATATAAGCAGACAGAATATTTCAGAATTTTGCACTACAGCTATCATCTGGTACACTGCACACACATCACCTTAGCATCTGGAGCCTATATTAAATGTACACCCAAAGAACAGCTTATCGCCTGCAGGATGTATTAGTACCTTTGTCTGCTTCATGTTAATAAAACCAAATGTATCATGCTTAACCTACAAGGGTTGACTTTACCATCTGGTAGACTGCACAAATTTAGACCATTCAATGCATTTAACTGAATGCAATCTCACAGATTAAGTTTTCTTCAGAGACCTTAAATGTGGGAACAGTAGCCCTATATACTTATCTCTAAATGTACTTCTGTAAGTTTACAAAACCTCGGAGAATAGGGAATAAATGTTTTCCATTTTCTCTGCAATGGTACAACCTGTGAAGTAGAATATGTAGAAACTGGAGATGTGGGACAGATCCTAAATATACTACCTCTAAGGTCACACAATATGAGAGAAAATTGAATAAATTATTTCCCTTTCCCCAGAACTGATGTGGTCTAAAATTTAGATAATACAGAGTTTGGGGATTTGGAGGGAAAAAATCTATATCAGAGATTTAGGAACAAAGCCTTCCTGCAAAAACACTTTCACGTTGAGTCATTCTGTAAATAAAATGTGCAGGGATCCTATGATCAGAAGGTCATCTCAAGGTTTAGCAATGATATTTCAAATACCATATTATTTCAACCAAGCGAAGAATGTCTTAGTATCTGGAGGGGGCATTAACTGCATTAATTCAACTGACTGCACACAGGCCAGCTTTGTATATGGAGGTTGCACTAAATCTACCAAGCTATTATGTTGGTAAAAAATGATAATCAATAGGAAAGGAATTGCATATTTGTGTTGATGCTTTAGCATGCACTATTGGCAGGTACTTCACAGCAAGAAGTAAAGGCCAAATGTAGGCAAGAAATACTTGATTTCATTTCACCAGATAACAAATACTATTTGGTACACTGTTATTATGTGGATGTTATACTACTAGAGAAAACCTTTGCATTTGAAAATTATATTAATTCTGCTGTGCATATGCAGCTGTGAAAAACAGAATCAAGGTGAATTAAATTAAGAACATTATGACCTTAATTCTTTGACAAGCACTACTGTCTGACAACCAATAGGGAAAAGCAACTGGTAAATTTTACATGATTACAAGTATCTCTGAGAAAACCAGTAAAATGCAACATCCACAGATGATAATATTCCTATCACTCTAATATGCTTATAAAAAAGGTGACCACGAGGAAGCAACATGCAATAACACACTCTTAGGTTCATAGGTAGGTACTAGGCTATCAGCCCAAGGGCCTAAGTAAGCCTAGCCAACAAGGTTCCCTGGCTTACTCCATCCAAGAAAGTTATTTTCCTGTGACCCTGTCGAGCAGAGCCACAGAACTGATCCCCGGGGTGTATTTCCTATTTCCCATCCACTCATCAATATTTTTCTTGAAGAGGGCTAATGAGGAACTATTCTTGACATAGATGGATAGCTTGTTCCAGAGTATGGGAAGTCTCTGGGACAGGAATCTATCCCTCTAGCATGTGTCCTGTTTATTGTGGTGACAAGGTTTAGGTCCCTAGAGCATGTAGCTCGGAGGGACTGGGATTTCTTTAGGTGTAGCATGTCCAACAGCTCTAGGTTTGACATAGCTTTATATGTTAGGCAGAGATCACCTCAGAGTAGGTGATATGCTACGGAGTAAAGCTGGAGTTTTTTGAGACTGTCAGTATAGGGCATCTGTTTGAGGCTAGTAATCCTCTTTGTGAGGTACTTCTGTGGGCTTTCCTGCTGCTGCAGATGACCTGAGGTACATTCCAAAAGGGGTGTTGTACTCTATAATGGGTCTGAGTGTCGAGTAGAGGGGAACAATGACCTCTTTTTTCCTGGATGAGAACCCTTTTGTGATGAGGTGTGCCACGGAGAAGGATTTCCTGACTACTGTGGCGATGTGATCAAAGGGGAGACGACTGTCCACATGGGTCCCAAGGTCTCTTATCACACATTTGGTGTTAAGTAGACTGCCACCAATGAGGTAGTTCATGGGTACAGAGTTTGTATCAAAGGGGATGACAATGCACTTTTTGGCACTGAGCTTGAGGCCATGGCTCTGACAACAGGCATCTGTCTCAGTGAGGCCCTTCTGTAGGATGTCCATATCATTTGGGGACTCGACTATGGCTCCTAGTTTGCAGTCATCTGTGAAATTCCTTAGCCTGTACTTAAGAGAAGTAGATACCAAACAGGAGAGGTCCCAAGACTGAAGCCTGTGCTACTCCACTTGTCATAGTTTGAAGTCAGATTTGGAGTCTGCAACTTTTACCATGTGGGTTCTGTCAATGAGCCACTTTGCAACCCATCTTGTGACGTAGGGATTTATACCAAGCTTAGTGAGTTTAGCTATAATTCCAGAATGGGAGATGGTGTCAAAAGCCTTGGCAAGGTCAAGATAGGCTGTGTGAACCACTTTACCCTCGTCTATGGCTTTGGTGACTGCCTCAAAGAAATCAATCAGGTTCAGGAGGCATGATCTGCCTTTCACAAACCCAAACTGGGTGGGGTCCACAGTTTGGAGGTTACCAATGTCTTTGTTTATGAGTTCCATGATGATACGTTCCATGGTCTTACAGACCAGGCTCATCAGGCTAATAGGGCGACAGTTCCAGGGATCATTGGTGGCCTCCCTTTGTGGAGTGGGATAACTGTGCGCCCTTCAGTGGGCACAAAAACTGATGTGAGTCTAGGACTGAACATGGTGCTTAGGTGGGGAGCCAGTTCGTTCTGAAGTTCATGTAAAACGCAGCCTGGGATATTGTTCGGTCCCATGGATGCTGTGTTTTTGGCTTATGGATGCTGTGTTTTTGGCTTTAAAGAGTGCAGCTTTTACCTGCATACTTGTGATTACAGGGACTCTGCAATCTTCCTGTATAGATATGGGCCCTTTAGGGGGTGAGAGGGGGATAAAGTTAGTACTGAACCTATCTGTCAGGATGTTGGCAATATCAGTTGGTTCTGTAACTTTGTGCCGTTGTGCTGCAACTCAGACAGATCTGGGTGTTGCCATTGAGATTCTTGACATAGCAATAGAATGCTTTGTGGCTGTCCCTAAAATCAGTGGCAATTTTGTTTTTGCAGCTAGCTTTGGAGGATCTTGTAAGGGATCTCAGCTACTTACTGAGACTGACCAGAAAGCTCCTCCACTCATGGGATTTACTCTCTTTTACAACAGCTTCTTCCTTCTGTTGTAGAGTTCATTTATGGCAGGGGACCACCAGATTGGCTTCTTTTTTTTGGAGGATAGCATGATCCATGCACTCGTGTAAGTGCTTACAGAGTGCATTTGTGTAGGTTTCAGCAGTTGTAATTGTATTGTTCATCTGCATGGATGTCATGAAGTTTGCCACGTCTGTCTTAAGAAGCATGAAGTTAGCTTTGGAGAATTTTTTTATCGTGGTTTCCTTAATGGGGGGGTGGGGGTGGGATGTTGATATCTAGGGTGATTAGCTTATGGTCGGATCTGACCAACGAGGAGTTGACATCAGGTGTGGAACACCAGTCACTCATGTCGGTAATGACTAGGCCTAGGATACTGTTGCCCCTGGTGGGGGTGTGGATAAGTTGATCCAGGGCATTGGAATTTATGAATTCCAGGAAGTGTTGAGCGAAGGAGTTAGTACATGTGTAATTTTCCCATTTAATGGTGGGGTAGTTGAAATCGCCCATTATTAGGGTGTTTGGTTGAACCCTAATATTTTCCAGTATATCAAGAAAAGAGGAGTGCGAATCCTGGGGCATGGTGGAGATCTGTAGCAAACTACAATTTGGATTGCAGTTTTGCCCAGAGTTAGTTGCACTTGGATAACCTCGGATGTATTATGCTGGGCAAATAGCCTGAAGGTGTGGATATCCTTAATGAATATGGATACACCTCCACCTTTGGTGTTCCGGTTCAGGTTAGATGGCCGAAAAGTGTGGTATGAGTTATAGCCTGGTAATGCAGGGGTGTTCTCTGGAGCCTTGAACCAGGTCTCAGTCACTACACAGACATCGATGTTCGCCATTTTAAGGAGTGCCTTGAGGGAGTGCATTCTGAGATTTAGACTTCTAGCATTGAGTAGCATTACCCTCAGTTTTTGCTTGCCTGTTCCTGTTACGGTGATGAATTTGTCATTTGAACCTTGCCTAAAAACGGCACTATAGGGGCGGCAAGAGCCTTAGCCAGTATCTGGAATCCCAGGGGTGACAGATGCAGGCCATCTCTGGCAAAGCATCATGGTCTGTCGACCATTTCGTCCCAGGCAGACAGATACTGGATCCCCTTAGAATGACACCAAAAGCTTAGCCAATTGTTGAAGTCAATCATTTTGTTCTTGTACTGTGGTATCATTCTGGGGGATGGCAGGATGCTACTCAGGGCTATGGTCATACCTGCCTGGGCTATAAGATCGGAGAGCTCGTCCATGTCTCTTTTCATGTAGTCCAGGGAGGTACGGCTCAGGTCATACACACCAACATGGACAAAGTCATATTTGTTCTTGTGGTGGAGTGACCTGAGTACGTGGGTTATGTGGCGGATCCTGGCACCTGACAGGCAGCTGACAGTAACCTTCCCCTTGTATAGCCTGGTGTTTGGGACAACAGTGTGCCTGAGTCACCTATGACTAGTGTGTTGGGTACGTTGTCTTGCCTTATGGGCTGTGGTTGAGTGGCACTGAGTCTGTGGGCTATGTGTCATTTGGGTTGTGTTGGGGGTGGAGGTTGCTTGCGTTTCTGCTTTGGAGGTCTCTGCTGCTTCAGCAGATTATTATTGAGAGCCTCTGCGAATGTTTTTGTATTTGTGTGTGGATTTTGGTGGTGTAGGTTTAGTGGGACTATGTGATGAGTGTGGTGTGGTGTAAGTGTTTACCTTCTCCTCTTGACTGTCAAGTTCAGTCTTGGTTGAAGAGCGCTTTACCTCCAGTTTGGCTAGATAAGTGCATCTCTCACAGGTTGTAGTGTTGGGTGGTAGGAGGAGCGGGTTGTCTGTGTACATGAGGCAATTGCTACATTATCCCAAGATGCCCAGACTCATCAGATACACAGGAGAGAACACTGGGAGCTGACCCATGGACATGCCTGAATAAAAAACTATTTTCCTCCAGACACGTGAGGAAACTGATTACAAGAGCTGTTTTTCTCTAAGCAAGTGAGGAAAGTAAGTACAGAAACTGTTTTCCTCTAGGTAATGAGGAAGGTTGAGTGCTGTAGTAATTTGTAGCTTATTTAGTGCTTACAACAAGTTCTGAACAAGTGCTGAACATGAATAAGCAAATTCAAGGGCTAAAACTAAGAATCTGCATCTGAACTAGACTAATTACAGGAAAGAAACTAGTGCAAATGCGGGCTTTTAAATCAGAAAGCTGAAACAGATGGAAAAATTTCCCAAACGGCCAACAACTACAATCTCTAGGCCAGAAACCACTCCTTATGTGGTAGATAGGTTACCTTGTGCTTACCACTCCCACTGATAAGCTTGCAGGAATCCCTCCAACACAGACAAGCTTAGGGTCTCAGAAGCTTACAAACAGTCCTGGATATAACAAACCTGTATCTGGACTAGACTAGTTACAGGAAACAAGCATAATTTTTTTTGTTACAGTTATGTAGAACACAGGGAGATTCTAGCAACATTTTTTTTTTGTTTATCTTAACTGATAAGCACTATTCAATTATACCGGACAGTGAAAAGTTCAAGCTAACTATAAGCACATGAATATTTACTTTATTTTACATAAATGCAAACATCATTTGGTGCACTGTAAAATGGGCAAGGGGAACTTATAGTGCACTGTGTAATTAATATAGCTTCCATATGCTAGGGTACTCTGTGTGTCTGGGTAAGGTTCCTTTTGCAAGACTGAAATAATACAGCATTCAAATGCTAAGGTGTTCTAATTGTGATACAATTAAAAAAGCCTTCAAAGCTAATCTTTTTGTGTACATCATGTGAAAATGATTTTACCCAAACTGAACTGAAGCATTTTGCTTTGTTATTTACAATACAAGGGAACCAACATAACAATTTTAAAATGATCAGAGGAAAACGGTATAAAGTACTGTGCTTTTGGAAAGAAAGAGGGCAGAGAGAGACCGTCAGCAAGAGTAAAAACTGCACTGATGGTGCCTTCACCTTAATTTATTAATGTAAAATATGTCTCCTCATTACTATTCATAATATCAATAACATTAAAACAGCAATGCTGTTATGGGTGGCTCATCATTTCACCTTTTTAGTCATCTGCATTCAGAGTTACGATGATATACACCAACTTACATAATAGCAAGCAATATGTTGCACTAGGGTATGTCTGCAAGCAAACACAAAAATACACTCCAGAAGGGTATTAGGGTGTGCTGCCATCATGTTATACCTAGACCCTTTAAACTCAGAATTAAAATCAAGTTTTCTAAAATCATCACAGCCATCACAGTGCTAAGGACTGTTCCATCTGTAAAAGATAAAAACAGTAACATTCCATCTTGAAGTATCCTTGGTTTCATAGGAAATTTAATAATAAAAAGGTGCTCTTCCATCTCCAAGAATATAGAAACCCATCTGCTTTTATGCCATTCAGGCTATCTTGTAACAGTGCTAACTATTTACCTGTATGTAAATAATATGACCGTGTTATCTACACCTGTCAAATGTTTGTACTTTGTAATTTCTCAGATGAAAATATAAATGAAATGTTTTACTTTATATTTTTAATTCAAAAATATTTACTCTGTATTTCTCGAATGTAAATCAAATGACCATTGTCTCTATGCTTTGTCAAATGTTTTATCTTATGTGTTGTTAATCTGCACTAGTTTGCAGAGATTTTCTCCACAGGCTTATGCTGAAAATGGGTTCCTGACCCAGCCGGACTTTCCTGGTCAACAAATGCCAAATAAATAAATACATAAATTGTTGCCTCACAGCAAGAGGTTCTCCCGTTCGATTTTCTGCTGGAGTACGGGGAGTGCCTTCTGTGTGGAGTCTGCATGTCCTCCCTGCGGTTGGGTGGGCATTCGAAAGACATGCGTAAATGGGCGTGCCTTCGTTAAAGGTTGAACGTCGAGCTGGCAAATCGGCATTCGTCAAAATCTACTGCCAATAATTAGCGGACTGGAGTTCCGCTGTGGCGACCCCTAACCAGGAAAAGCCGAAAGACAACAACAACAACAGGAGGAAAAAAGTGTTCTGGATACTTCATAAGAAAACATGGGGCATGCTGATAAACTGGTGTATTCTAACACCAATACTCCAGAAAATTAAAAAAAAGATTTTTTTTTAAACTGGCAGCACCCTGAGTGGCATGGTTGCATCACCTCGAGTGAGAAATGTGCAGTATTTATTTTCTTTTCCACACACATACAAAAAAAAAATGGAAAAAACAGCTTCTGAGGTTTTAAAGGAAGATGCAATCATTTATAGCTGAGAGAACGTACTGGAAATCAAAGAATTAAGCTTGTTGTGCAGCTGGATGTTCGGCCTGTTATCTGCAGAGTCTGACAGGCCTACAACAACTTCCACACTCAATGATCTTGGAATTCTATCACTGCATGGTTCAAAATGCCTGCAACAGGTACTAGGAGCTTCTACAACACACAGGAAAAGGATCAAAAGGAAAAGATGTGAGAGAACCAGGAAAAGAGGGGCAAGGGCTGACTGAAATCACTGTTAGAATGAAGGCAAATACATTCAGACCTGCACTAACCTCCTTACTTCTAACAAATGTGTGCTCCCTTTGGAAAATAAAATGTACTGCATAAGGCTGGAAATGGCATCTCAAAATAAGGTTAGAAAGATTTCTGTATTTATGTTTACACAGACTTGGCTGTATAATAGCATTAATGACACTGCAGTACAACTGGAAGGGCTCATATTGTTTCATGCAGACCAAAGCCATTCACTCAGTGGGAAGTCTAGAGGAGGAGGGAGTCTGCTTGTATGTAAATAACAAGTAATACAAAAATTGTGACACTGTACTGAGCCACTGCTCTGCCAACAGAGTTCCTAGCAGTGAGATGCAGACCCTTTTATATTCCCAGAGTTTTCAATGGCATCATCATGATAGTAGTGTATATACCACCAAGTGCAAACACTAGTGAAGCTCTGACTACCCTGTATAACTCAGTTTGTGACCTGTAAAATAAAAACCTGGATTTTGCACACATTATTGCAGGAAATTTCACTTGGGCAGAGTTGAAGTCAGTATTACCCCATTATTACCAACATGTGGGAACTGCTACAAGGGGAAATAACACCTTGGACAATGTATATACCAATATTAAGTTAGCATATAAAAGCTGTGTAACATCCACACTTGGGTGGTTCAGACCACATTACCATTATGATAATGCCAGTATATAAAACAGCACTAATCAGGGTAAAGCCCACTGTGAAGCAACTCAATGTATGGCCAGAGAGTGCAATTACAGCAATCCAATACTGTTTCAAGAACACAGACTGGAACATATTTAAAGAGGTTGCTACAGTTGACCAACAGATCAACTTGGACGAATACACAGAAACAGTGGTGGCATATATATCTAAATGCACAGAAGATGTGATGGTGAATATAAACATCATCATAAGAGCAAACCAAAAATGATGAATAACAAGCAAAGTGTACAAGCTTGTAAATGAACACAATGCGGCATTCAAGATGAAAGACAAAGATGCTCTTAGGGTGGCAAGGGCAAATCTGAAGAGAGGCATAAGGGAGGAAAACAGGGCATATGGAAAAAAAAAGCACAAAACCATTTCAACAACATGAAGAACTCCAGGAATATGTGGCAGGGAATAAAAGCCATAAACGAATACAAACCAACATCAGCTCAATGTGAGGAGAGCAAAGAATTCCTGGATAGGCTGAACACCTTATACAGCAGATTAGAGGAGATGACCTGCTCCAAGACAATTCTCTACAGGCCCAGGCAATGAAATTCTCATTCTAAACCAGGCTGAGGTGAAAAAGACCCTGTGTCAGGTGAATCCAAGAAAGGCTGCTGGGCTGGACAACATCTTGGGTAATGTGTTAAAGAACTGTGTTGAACAGCTAAGCACTATACTGAAGTATATATTTAATATCTCCCTCAGCCAAGCGAAGATACTCAATTGCTTTAAAAACAAACATTATACCACTACCAAAGAAAGCCACTCCCTCTAGCTTTAATGATTACAGACCAGTGGCCCTCACATCCATAGTCATGAAAAGCTTTCAAAGGTTGGCAAAAAAACACCTGAAAGTAAACCTTCCAACAGCACTTGATTCACTGCAGTTCACATACTGTGCAAACTGCTCCACGGCATATGCCATCTCTACTGCATTGGGTCTCAGAAATAAGAAAACAAGGTCAGTTATGTCAAAATGCTATTTACTGATTTCAGGTCAGCATTCAATATAGTAATCCCACAGCAACTAACAGAAAAAACGTGTCCACCTAGGTGTTAATAATGACATGTGCAACTGGATCCTGGGATTTCTAACTGGAAGACCCCAAACAGTATGTGTGGGCAAGAATTCCACAACACAGGAGTAGCTCACGGCTGTGTGCTAAGCCCACTAATTTACTATCTTGACCCATGACTGTAAAGCCAGATTTAACACCAATCACATCATTAAGTTTGAGGGTGACACTGCAGTTGTGGGCTTCATCAGCAAAAGAGAAGAAAAAGCTTACAGTGAAGAAGTAAGTTCTCTGATTTACTGGTGTGCCAGGTATAATCTTGAACTCAATGTCAGCAAAACCAATGAGATCATAACAGACTTCAGGAGAGTACAAACAGCTCGCTCTCCTCTCATGATAAATGGGGAGGTAGTGAAAAGGGTAAAGAACACAAAATTCCTGGGTCTATACCAACCAATGCCAGTCACATAGTAAAGAAGGCCCATCAATGCCTGCACTTCCTGAGGAGACTGAGGAAAGCAAGCCCACCTTCCTCTATCCTCTCCACCTTCTAAAGCAGTACCATAGAATGTATCCTAACGTGCAACTTCAAGGTGTGCTATGGAAGCTGTACAGCTGCAGATCAAAAAGCCCTACAAAAGACAGAGTTTCAGCGAAAATAACGGGATCCAAACTTACAGTGATAAAGGATCTATACACGACATGCTGTTACAACAGAGCAACAAAAATAAGAAGTGATCCTACTCACCCTGCTTTTGAACTGTTAACATGCATGCCATGTGGTAGAAGATACCGCAGCATACGCTGTAAAATGATGACATTCAATGACAGTTTTTTTTCCCTCAAGCGATTATACTCTTGAACTCTGGTATTAATCTCAGGGATGCGAGACGCTAACAAGTCTTGTGATAACCAAACAATAATGCAATAACAATAAGACATCACAATCAACTTATCAGTTTACAAGAAAATTATGTGGAATACAAACTGCTAGATATACTCATAATATACAGAATATGATACTTACAATGTGTAATGAGTACAGGTGCAATAAGGAACCAATCAATTACTAAAGTGGTGTATATAATAACTGTAGTAATAAGTAATAATATAACTGTCTAACAGAAAGGTAAATGTTAGGTCTGATACATGGGTAAGTGTATGTACGTATATGTCTCCCTTCTAAGCTTGTGTAATTGTTATCATTATATGGGCAAATGCCAGCATAGCCATCTGTAGTTTTGTATAGAATATGTCCTTTGAATATGAAACTGATTTATACAAGATGCTTGTGTTACAAATGTATTAGAGCTGTATGTCATTGGTATATCAAACTGATTATGTACAGATGCTTGTGCTGAAAATGTATTTGTGAGCTATGCTTGTGTTGAAATGTATCAACAGTGCACCCTGCTGAAATGAAGAGAACTGTACATGTATTATTGTAGCTGAATTAAATATATATGTTTTAATACAGGATACTGACATAGTAGAGGTTAACTTTAAGGCAAATAAGGGAAATGTAAATGAGCTGTTAAACCATTAAAACAGCACCCTACAGTGCTGAATAGGACTGGAGACGATAGGTCAGGGAAACAGCCTTTGTCCATTAGTTCAGTGAAAAGAGGGGAGGCTCCAGGCACTGCCATAAACATCTGGATGTGTATTGTGGCATTCTGTGCTAAATTCCTAGCTCAGCTTCAAAGAGGAATAATGTGAGAACCTAGAGTCAGGTGACCAGATGAGGTAATTCTGCCAGCCCTCTTGGAAATTATATTTCAGATATTAAAAGAAAAATCTCAGCATACTGAGTATTCTGTTTGAGAAGCCTGACTAGAAAGACCCTCACCCGCAGCATCCTGCCTTGCAGTAGTAAGTAACTTAACTAGGGAACAGTAATTCTCTTAGATTCAGTAAGGAATACAGTGAAGCTCAGTTCACAGGGTGTTTTACTTTATTTGTATGAATCTATCCATCAATGTTAATTTCAATATTTTCTGTGATTTGAACTCTGTGGTTTACTGTAAATAATTATATTCAGTATTTTCATGCTCTTTTATTAGTTATTATTAAATATATTTAAACTTTTATTGTGGCTGTTCCTTGTAGAAAGTATCTAACCTTTAAGAATATTTATATTTGGTGACACTGTATAGGCCGCTCCAGAAGGCCTAGCCATCTTGGTGAACTACTGCCATTTGTATTAGTATTAATATTACACAGTATAATTGGACAACCTTTGTTAAGGGCCTTAGAGTAGCTGATTGTAGAGTGTCTGATGGCCATAATAACAACCTTACACTCTGGGCAGATGTGGACACAGCATGTAAATCTGTGCCAGCCTTTCCCAGGTGTGTGTGTGTGTGTGTGTGTGTGTGTGTGTGTGTGTGTGTGTGTGTGTGTGTGTGTCAGAGACACAAAGCACTGGAGGACTTGGCTTGGACACTCAGTTGAGGACCTAACTCTACAGCCATACCAGTGGGGAGTCTTACTGGGGACATGGAGGGAGACAGTGATAGAGACATCCAGACCCCGAGCACAGTGCGTTCCCTGTGTGCTTTTAAGGGAGACTGTACTTGATGCAGAGTGGTCTGCATTTGAAAATACAATGTGTATCCATTTGTATTCCAAGTGCATGTCCCTCTCCAGTGTCCTTGGTGAGCATTCAGGCTCCTTGATTACTGGCCCAGCAAGGGGATGACACATACTGGTAGCAGTGGTGGGCATCACAATTCCCTTTATGTATTTCTTCTCACTTCAAACATGATGCATGTAATTTCATTTAGACTTCACTTGTGGTGTCTAAATGACAATAAAATTTACTTTGGCTTTGACTTTTTACTATTTTGTGCATCTATACAATGACAGTCTGTGAAGCAGACAGCAGACTTAACTGTTTAAATATTTTAAAGAGTCAGTTTTGTGTTTCCACAATCCAGTAACAACATCTGAATGTTTTATGGGTTTTTCAGTTAACACAGTTCCCATTTAAACTAAAAGGGATTTAGTGATACAGTTCATCAGGTCCTTTTTCTCTACAAGACTTGTATGTCAGAAGATATCAGTAAAGGTACTTTTAAGTGGGTAACTAAGTGTGATTTTGTCTACTTTATCTGCATTTGAGCAGATGATGAAGTATTAGTAGTATTCATTGCAGAAGTAAAGGGAAAATTAAACTGGTTTCCAAGCACATTTGAAACCTATGAACATTACAAACCATTCATTCACAGGCAATGCTAATCTGCACTGTGATATGGTGTTCCTAAATCAAACTATTTTATTGGCTTCTTCATCAACAGAAAGAAAAGTATGTTTGAAATAATGCTAACTTCTATGGTGAAATGTCTTTTACACCTGCAATTATGTAAAAGTTACTACACCATTATCCATCCTTGAGTGACAAATATAAATCTGGCTAATAATAATAAAGAATATTTATGTTAACAAGTCACTTCTCGTCAATAATAAGACATAAAATGATTCTCAGATCATTCAAAGCCTTATAGCTGCCTGTGACCAGCAAGTCCCCAAACACGAGCTGTACAACAGGACTCTGATATAGGGTAACTATTTGTTAGAAGTCTTTACACACATATCCTGTGTTTGCATGCTATTTGTATTCAGTTATGTAAAACTGACCAGTCCACTATTTCAGGCATGATTAACTTTCTTGTACTGTTCAGACCTGGGGCATTCTTTCACTCATTATGCAGCACACATAGTTATTATAGCACAATTAAAGAGGAAACTGTTTAAAACTGCAACCAAAGTGATAAATATTATGCTGTGCAATTCAAGTCAGAAAAGTAATTCTGGACAGAACAAACACACGTGATACACATACAGTTATACATACACACACACACACACACACATACGTATACATATTTATGTATGTGTATATATATATATATATATATATATATATATATATATACATACATACATACACACACACACACACACACACCTGTGTGTATGTGTGTACATGTGTTTATGTGTATATATATATATATATACACACACACACACACACACACACACACACACTGTGTGGCAATTTTATATTTTTGCATCACATTTTTGGTCCGTTTTTCATAAAATTGTGGTTTTCTGGCAAATTAGTGGCAAATCATTAATGACTGAAGTTAGAGAAATAATGGCAGACATTTGAGTTTCAGATTTCATACCCTTCAGAAAATTCATACTAATGCAAGACCTACTACTATTCTATTATCTTTCTGTGTTTATAAGAGCAATATTTAAAAACTGTCCTTATTTTTGGGCCTGTGTCCCACTTCTATGTATGACTTTGTCCAGATTTCTTGCTCTGAGATTGAGAGGTATGAGTGTCAGAGCCATTACTGTCACCCAGAGACATTTCAAATTGTGACATACTTGTTGCACCCCACTCCCTCATGTAGTGACTCTGGATGTGTCCAAGCAAGGCAAGCAGCAGTTATGCAGTGTAAGTGTGCGGAGTATTCCCTCATCCAAGGTAGACACAAGTACAGCAATGGATTTTCATCTGTCCATGATTTTGCAGAATGTTCTAGTTTTCTGCCATATTTTTATACTATTGATTTATGCTTCTTCAGAAAATGCATGCAGTCGCAGTGCCCTGTTGCTCTATGTTTAAGTAGCAATGCTTTAATGACCATCAGGTAAGCTTGTTGGAGATTGTAAGATGCAAGTAAGTTTTAATAAGCATACTCTTAAAGAATTACCAAAATTGAAAGCCTTTTTTGTTGTTGCCATGCAAAGAATATTTACATAACTAGATAACGTATAAGCCTTAGGTATTGAAATGCATATGACAGCATTTGTAATAAAGGACAGGATTATAGTATTTTAAGAAGTTCATTACATTTGTTGGAGACTTGCAGTCATCTTTGCAGGCTTTACATGTAAACTAATCAGAATGCCAATCTATCATGTGTGGTCCATAACCTGTGCAGTAATCCTTTAAGCAATTTATCTTGAGCTTGTTTCTTGTTTGCTGTTCATGTTTTACTTTGATCATGTCTTCCCCATGAAACAAGTAGATAGTTGTTGTCAGGCAGCAGGTCTTTTTGGATAAGAAACATTTTTACAAGTGGGGGTATCACAGAGATTGCAACTTTCAGCATGTTACTTGGTAATTTTATAAAGCTGAATATAAATTATAATTGAAATTGCAATACAAGGAGAAGTGGTTTGAGTTGAGTGCTGCTTGTTTTTTTTAATACTTGATTTTGACTGGCATTCCAGTAATGTATTTAAAAAAGTAATTTATTTTTTCATGCCTCACAACCTTTGTGTTTCCATCTAGATATTAAGTAAGCTGTCATGTAGCCAATGCACTGAAATATTTTTTTCTTCTACACTTCATTTTGTCTTGATTGGACTATCGTAATGACGGTTTGGCACCCAGGGCAGCACATTTAATTAAAGTTCCAGTTGTTGTGGTTTTGAGCATAGCTCCACCCCTTTCTAGTTGAACACACCCCATTTCCACTGGCCCCACCCATTCAGCTGTCTTCTGCAGCCCCCCCCCTTTAATTTGAAGTCACCAGCCACCACTGATAAGATGTAAGTTTTGAAACATCAAACGTTTTAAATGGTGATCGCCATACAGCGAGGAAGGGGATGTTTACAATTTTCCTCACTGTAGTGCGATCTCAGAGTTGGTATATTTATTTAGCAGGAGTGTGGGGGGTGCAAATATGTAAAAAAAAATGTCTGGTTTTATTTTTTTGTTTTTTACTACATTTTTGAAGTTTCAAAACTTCAGTTTTATGATCTTGGCCCTTTGAATCTTGAAACTTTGAGCTTCTGAAGTAGATACACACACACACACACACACACACACACACACACACACACACACACACACACACACACACACACACACACACAAATCCGAAAAGGTGTTATTGTAATTCGTTTCAGTAGCTTTTAAATAAAAGCTAGAAATGCTTTTCTACCAAAATTTCAGGAGGTCTGCAATTTCCCCCATTTTTTATCAGGGCAAAACTGTATTTTGAAAATAAGTGCAGGTGATAACTATGAGAATGCACGTCTGAAGGGGTAAATACAAAACGTTATAACTTACTACAAACGTGCAGTGCTTCAACAGCTTTAAGAGTCAGCGAAAGACCAGCTTTGTGTATACCAAACTATATAACATTTGTATGACTTTACACAGAAACAACTTTCTTATTAAAATTGGAACAATTATTAGTAATGCAATCTGACAACTATTTGTCCTCCAGTTTAGTTCTTGGCTGGAATGCATTCTTTTTTTTTTTAACTATTTCTTTATTGACATTTTTTAAATGACATTTCAATTGAGTTCAATACCAAGAAAGTACAGTTGTGTACACTTACCATAAATGTAGATGTTCGAGTGTATTCACTGTTGCAGTCATTACATTTGGATTATCTGCTTGCAGGTAGCCCTCAGTCGGCCTGATTAACAAAGTCTTGGGTACTGTATCGGTTGCTGTCCCTTCTTCCATGATGTCAGGTCATCAGGGGTATAAAACATGCAGCCGATGCCATTACATCAGTTTTTCTTACCCCAGATGTCAGGTGCCCCCTTAATGGGAAGCAATTAAATATAAATGTACAAATATATACCTCCAACAAAAATGCAAATACACCAAAAAAGCTTTTAAGCATAGTAAAGGAAAGTAGAGACATAGTCAAAAGAAGTTAGGGGGCTGGAGGAAGGGTAACCAGGACTGTAGCAGTGAATACACTCGAAAATCTACATTTATGGTAAGTGTACACAACTGTACTATGTTCTTCATGTTTCACTGTTGCAGTCATTGCATTTGGGTAGATTCCCAAAGCTATGGTTGGGAGGAGGAGGAATTTAGATAGCATTAGGGCCAGCTATAAGGCCCCTGCAAGACTGCAGTGGCATAGTTAGCTCTGGATTTAGAGAAAATTGGCAAATGATAATACTTGGTGAAAGTATGTGCAGAAGTCCAGGTAGCAGCTTCTAGGATGTCCCTGGTAGGGACGCCTCTGAGAAAGGCTGTAGAGGTAGATGCAGCCCAGGTGGAGTGAGGTCTGATCCCCGAGGGGATAGGTTTTCCATGCTGTTTATAGCAGAAATGAATGCAATGGCTTATCCATTTAGAAATGGTTTGCTTTGAAATACCCTTCCTCTCTACCCCTGCAGCAAATGCCACCAGCAGTTGTTCAGATTTCCTTTGAGGTTTAGTCCTGTCCAAGTAGAAGCTAAGTTGTCTGTGCACATCTAGGGAATGGAGTATCTGTTCCCCTTTATTCTGTGGATTGGGAAATAAGGTTGGCAAATTAACGGACCGATTAAGAGCCACACTGGATACCACCTTGGGCATGAAGGATGGATTGTTTCTGAGGGACACCCTGTCCGCATGAAAGATGATGAAAGGCTCCACTGCCATGAGGGCCTGTAATTCAGATACCCTTCTAGCTGAAGTGATTGCTAAAAGAAAAGATGTTTTCCAAGAAAGAAATTTTAAGTCTGCAGTAGCAGCTGGCTCGAAAGGACGTAGAGTGTGTATCTCCAAGACAAAGTTAATGGCTAGTCTGCAGAGGGGGTGAGAATATGTACTCCCCCTGCTTGTTTATGTACCACATAACATTGGTGTTGTCTGTCTTTACCATTAATTGTCCTGGAAGAATGTGGTCCTTGAAGGCTGTCAGAGCATTCTGTACAGCTAACATTTCTTTTTGATTGATATGCAGGTGCATTTGACTTGGGTTCCATTTGCCCTGAATGCACTTCCCTGTCAGGTGAGCCCCACATGCATAGTCTGATGTGTCTGTTAGGATTTGGGTGGCAGGGGATGGTGTAAAAGGTAGCCCCTTGTTTTGGTGGCAGGCCTCTGCCCACCAAAGGAACTCTAGGCGTATGCCAGGTATGACAGGAATCATTGTTTCTAAGTCCTGAGAATGTTGACACCATAGGCTTTTTAAATACCACTGTAGTTTCGTCATATGCAGTCTTGCATATGGAATTGGAAGAATGCAGGAGGCCATGAAACCCACGGCCTGCAGTATTTGTCTAGACAGCAGGGTTTTTGTGGCCACTTGTTTGAAGTAGGTTGTCAAATGAATTTGTTTCTCAGACGTGAGGTAAGCCATCTGGGAAGATGTATTCAAGTTTTCTCCCAGGAACATTATTTGTTGACAGGATACTAGTTGTGATTTCTTTTCGTTTATGGTGTACCCCAAACAAGTTAGAACCCTTTGTACAAAGGCCAGATGATTCAAAAGTATGTCCTGGCTTTCTGTCTGAATTAGACAATCGTCCAGGTATGGGTATATATCAATATTTCTTTGCTTGCAAAATGCAATAACTGGAGGTAGGCACTTTGTGAATACCCTGGGCGCAGTAGATAAGCCAAAGGGCAGTGCAGAGAACTGATAGTGCGTGTAGCCTGCTTTGAAGCGTAGGTATCTTCTGCAAGATTCCCTGACTGGGATGTGCAGGTATGCTTCTCTTAAATATAGTGTTGCCAACCAGGCATCTTTGCCTAGCATAGGAAGTAATTGGTGAAGAGTCAGCATCTTGAATTTTGGAATCTCCAAAAAGGTGTTTAGAGTAGACAGGTCCAGGATAGGACGCCATGAATTGTCTTTTCTGGGTACCAGGAAAGGTCTTGAGTAGAAACCTTGTCCCTTTTCCTCTTTTGGTACCAGTTGAATAGCCCCCATGCTTAAGAGAAAGTACTTGTTTTTGGGCATCTGCCCACTGATTTGGGGGTAGGTCCAACCACCCACTTGGTGTTGGCAACATGCGGAAGTGAAATCTGTATCCCTGGGACGCTATATTTAAAACCCATTTGTCCTGGGTAATGAGTTCCCAATTCTTTGCATGAAGAGCAATCTTTCCACCCAAAGGGGCAGTCAGTTGATAAATGCTTGGAAATGTTAAAAGTCATTGAGACAGTTTATCATAGAGGGGAGTCTTATTATTCCCAGATTTGGAAGTGGAGGCCCCCCACTGCTTAGTTCTGTGTGTCCCCTGGGACTGAAACCTGGGGTTTTTGCTGTGTCTAGGTTTGGCTTGAGAAGACCTGGAAGGAGCTGGAAAGGACCAATTCTTAGAGGGCCAGTGCCTACTAAATCTAGGATGCTGAACTTGTAAAAAATCTTTAACAGTTTTCATAGCTTTAGCTTTATCTTCCAACTTTTTAAGAACTTCCTCAGCCTTGTTGCCAAACAGACAGTCCTGATTTAAAGGAGCATCCAACAATTTAGCTTTAACATGACCAGGCAAAGATTGCTCCTTAAGCCAAGTAAGCCTTCTGAGCACAGAGCCAGTAACAGCAGCCCTGCAAGAGGCCTCCAATGAATCAAAACCACATTGCAAAGTATGTTTTCTAACTTGTTCAGCAGAATGCATTAAATCCTGTAATTCTTTATTTTCCACACAGTCAGGAATCAACATCATTTTTTGTTTAAGCAGTCCAATAACATGTTGCTGATACTTTAACATATGAAACTGGCAGTTTAAAGCCCTAATGGCCGAGGTTTGTAAACCTTCTTACCCCATCTATTCAGCGCCCTGGAGTCTCAATCAGAAGGGGTAGGATTTTTTGCAGTAGAAGCCTTAATGCCCTTGGGCCCCTGTGAAATAGTCTCTGGATCTGCAATAGGAGTTTTAAAAAGGAAATTGTGGGACTCGGGGACCCTGTAGTATCTGTCAGCTTTTCTGGGAGCAGGAGGCAGGGAATCAGGGGCCAAACTAGATTCTGAAAAAGCATCATCAACAAAGTCTAGTACAGTAGGAATTGCTAAAGGCCTATGCTGAGGTAGGAGAAGGAAATCCCTAAGCCTCTTTTTTGAACCAGAAAAATCCTGGCTTTCCCAATGGAAATGCTCCCTTAGAGTATGCAAGGGTTCCCCAAAAGAAAAATCCCCAGGAGGGGAAGCAGAGGGAATGGAGTCCTCTGCATCAGAATCTTCATAAGTAGATAATGGCAAATCCAGATCATCAGAAAAAACAGAATCCTGATCAGAAGATTCATAATCAACTTCAGTCCTAGGCCTCTTGGGGGGGGGGGGACTACCACTCATTAGAGTTATTATATCTTCAGCCATTCTTATCATTTGTTTTTTAGGCATAGAGGCCTGAGCATATGGCCTGGGTGTCGTTCTTTTAGGCATTGATCAAGATTTAGGCCTAAGTAAAGAAGACATTGATTTAATATGCAAGTCCGTAGGCCTGAATACACCCTCAGAAGCCGGTACCTGCACAGCGGCTCCAGATCCATCCAAGGTAGAGATATCCGTGGGTTCCATAGTTGAAGCATCTCGCGCCATACTCTGAATGGGTCACAGTAGAGGCCTGTGAATCAGAAGTAGCGGGTACCAGGGGCTGTGAAAGCACCTCACTGAGTACCAGCGAACTGGCGACTGGCTTAGGAGAAGTGTCGTTGGCAGTTCTGGACCTCGGCAGCCTGTCTCTGTCTTTATCTTTGCGTTTTTTCGGAATCCTGGTAGTCGGACGGCTAACCAATGACATTTCTGGATAATTAAACCAAGAACCGAAATATTTAAAGGCAAAAACATACCGACGACGGATAGTGCACTGATTAAATAAAGCACAAAACTGACAGCAAAGTACATCGTGATCAGGGCCTAGGCAAGGAATACAGTACGAATGAAAATCTTTATGAGGTATTTGCTTTCCACAAGTAATGCAATTATTAACTTTTACTGACATCTGTAAGGAGCAAGAAAAAGTTTCCCCAACGGGGTACTTAGCTTTAGTTAAAGACTTCGGTTCTGAAACTCGAAACCAAAAATTTCAGGAGTCAGCCGACCAGCACTAGCAAACTGCTTCTGCTTCGGTCACTGCACAGCAAGAAAGACTGATGTAATGGTGTCGGCTGCATGTTTTATACCCCTGACGACCTGACGTCATGGAAGAAGGGACAGCAACCGATGCAGGACCCAAGACTTTGTTAATCAGGCCTACTGAGGGCTACCTGAAAGCAGATAACCCAAATGTAATGACTGCAACAGTGAAACACAAAGAACATCAAACAAATCAGACCAGAAAACAAAAATAGTTAGATAACAATGTTAAGTACAATGAAATGCGACAGAGTGACAGGATGGTGTTATCACATATCATCATCTTTTTTCGGCTGCTCCCATTAGGGGTCGCCACAGCAGATCACCTGTTTCCATTTCTTCCTGTCCTCTGCATCTTGCTCTGTCACACCAACCACCTGCATGTCCTCTCTCACGACATCCATAAACCTTATCTTAGTCCTTCCTCTTTTCCTGTTACCTGGTAGCTTCATCCTTAGCATCTTTTTCCCAATATACTCAGCATCCCTCCTCAGCACATGTCCAAACCAACATAATCGTGCCTCTCTGGCTTTGTCTCCAAACCTTCCAACCTGGGCTGACCCTCTAATATACTTATTCCTAATCCTGTCTACCCTCGTCATGCCCAGTGCAAATCTTAACATCTTTAATTCTGCCACTCAGCCCAAACTCCTGCCTTTTTGTCAGTGCCACTGTCTCCAACCCATATAACATAGCTGGTCTCAATACCCTCTTGTAGACCTTCCCTTTCATTCTTACATGTACTCGTCTGTCACAAATCACTCCTGACACTCTTCTCCACCCACTCCATCCTGCCTGTACTCTCTTCTTCACCTCTCTTCCACATTCACCGTTACTCTGAACTACTGACCCCAAGTATTTAAACTCATCCACCTTTGCCACCTCTACTCCTTGCATCCTCACCATTCCTCTATCCTCCCTCTCATTCACACACATATATTCTGTCTTAGTTCTGCTAACCTTCATTCCTCTTCTCTCTAGAGCATATCTCCATCTCTTCAGGGTCTCCTCCACCTGTTCCCTACTCTCACTACAGATCACAATGTCATCTGCAAACGTCATAGTCCACGGGGACTCCTGTCTGATCTCATCTGTCAACCTGTCCATCACCACTGCAAACAAGAAAGGGCTCAGAGCTGATCCTTGATGTAATCCCACCTCTACTTTAAAAGCATCCATCACTCCCACCGCAGACCTCACCGCTGTCACACTACCCTCGTACATATCCTGTACCACTCTTACATATTTTTCTGACACTTCTGACTTCCTCATACAATACCACAACTCTTCTCTAGGCACCCTGTCATATGCTTTCTCTAAGTCTACAAAAACACAACGCAACTCCTTCTGACATTCTCTGTACTTCTCCATCAACACTCTCAGAGCAAAGATCGCATCTGTAGTGCTCTTTCCCGGCATGAAACCGTACTGCTGATCACTAATTATCACATATGATTAGCAAAAAAGTTGAGAAAAATATTAAATCTTTCAATAAATCTATATACATATATACATGCGCACTGCTTGCCAGTAAAACACAACCAATATGATGACATTGTAGGTGTACTTGGTATGTAATTATTTCTATTGGGGAAGAATAAAATTAGTCTGGATTATAACAAGTATCCCAAAAGAATACTGATTATAAGTAAATGATGGAGAGAGAGAGGTGTTGGGGTCTGAGTGTAGAGAAAAAATACAGTTTTATTCCTTAATAATTGAACATTGGTAGGAGTCAGTGGGTGTTATCTTAGTATGTGATCCATTAGCAAGCTCCAAAATTCAACAAAATGTTTATTTAGTTTTTGGGTATGCATTAAAAATCTGTGTGCCGTTATGTATCTAATAGCTATTTGTCTGAATTAATTTCAAGACATCTGAGTTCTGTCTTTCCAGTTCAGTGTAATATAACTATTTTATAAGTGTAAATAGTGTAATAAATATTCTTTCTTGTTGTTTCTTTAGCTTCACAGGGGGACAGGGGGAACATGTAATAGGGCAAATTTCCAGGTTAATGTATATTTCTCATATCCCATTTTGCTTAATATGACTTTGTGCTGGGTTACTGCCTCTTAAATCGTTTTTCAGTTGTGCACTTGCCTTGCTTCATTTAAAAAGTTTTAAATTGCTAATTTTGTAGAGTTTTAATTGCATTTACTGTTTAGGACTACACACTCAAGTGTGTTAGCCTTTTATGTGTTTATTTACTGTATTATTGCATTGTTTAGCCTGTTTCAACAAAAAAAAAATACTATCTTGTTTGCTCATTTCCCACCTTTTCTAGCCAGTCCATATCCCAGGCTTTGCTTGTCTCAAGACTTTATTTTCTGTGCTCAGAGCTATCAAGACCTTGCTGTGGTAGAGGGAAGTCCTACTGCTTATCAGTGGGACTGGTGAGCATTGTACTGCCTATCTAATGCTAGAGGAGTGGTTTCCAGCTCTGAAATTGTAATTTTATTAGCCTTTCTGGGCTGATATCCCTTTCAACTTTCTGGCTTAAAAACGAGTATTTGCACATTTTTCACATCGTGCAGCACTGCGAGGCTACAGTTAAACTATTCCAGGTGCCAGAAAGTCTGCTCTTCAAATTTCTCCTTAGAACTAGCTGCTTTCTCAGTAGTAGCACTAAAATCTGAACCCCTGTGACTAGCACTTGCTCTAGAACCTGCTGGAAAGCACTAGGAAGCCTGAAACTGATTCAAGCACTCAGCTCTCCTTGTCAATAAGGATAAATTAATCATAGGCACTAAACAGCCTATAATTGCAGAGTACCGTGCAAAGGTAAGACAAAACAGATCTTAAACTTTACAAAAAAGCACCTAAACAGGCATGTCCAAGGGTCAGCTTTTGGTGATTTCTCCTGTCCACCTGGTGAATCTGGGCATACTGGGGCAGTGTGGCAACTGCCTTATGTACACAGACAATCCTCTCCTGCACAGGTAAAACAAAACAGATCTTAAACTTTACAAAAAAGCACCTAAACAGGCATGTCCAAGGGTCAGCTTTCGGTGATTTCTCCTGTCCACCTGGTGAATCTGGGCATACTGGGGCAGTGCGGCAACTGCCTTATGTACACAGACAATCCTCTCCTCCTACCATCCAACCTGCGCGAGATGCACTTACATAGCCAAACTGGAAGCTAAGCTCTCTCCAGCCAAGATTGTGCTAGACAGTCAAGAGGAGAAGAAGGTTAACACCTGCATTACACCTCAAGAAACTCATATCCCTTCAAAACCCACACCATCAACACCCACACATAGCAACACTAAACCCACATATGCGGAGGCCCTTAACATTAACCTGCCCAAGCAACAAGGACCTCTGAAGCTGAAACGCAAACAAACACCAGTCACAACCAAAGTGACACATAGCTCACAACACCAGTGTGCCACCCAACAACAGCCCCTATGGCAAGACAAGGTACCCAACACTTTAGTCATAGATGACTCTATAGTCAGGCACACTGATGTCCCACTCACCAGGCTGAACACGGAGAAAATTACAGTCAGCTGCCTGTCAGGTGCCAGGATCCGCCACATAACGCATGCACTGAAGTCACTCCACAACAAGTACAAATACGACTCTGTCATTGTCCATGCTGGAGTGAATGACTTGCGACGTACCTCCCTGGACTACATGAAAAGAGACATGGAAGAGCTCTTGGAGCATGTGACCCAGGCAGGTACGACCCTAGCCCTGAGTAGCATCCTGCCTTCGCCCAGATTGCTACCAGAGTATAAGGACAAAATGAATGAGTTCAACAATTGGCTAAGCTTCTGGTGTCATTCAAAGGGGATCCAGTAATTGTCTGCCTGGGAAGACATGATCGACAAACCACGATGCTTTGCCAGAGATGGTCTGTACCTGTCACCCTGGGATTCAGGTTACTGGCTAAAGCTCTTGCCACCCCTATAGTGCCTTTTTTTAGGCAAGGTTCAAAGGATAAAACCACCACCGTAACAGATACAAGCATGCAAAATCTGAAGGTAATACTACTCAATGCTAGAAGACTAAACCTCAAAATGCACTCTCTCGAGGCACTCCTAAAAATGGAGAATATCGATATCTGTGCAGTAACTGAGACCTGGTTCAAGGCTCCAGAGAGCACCCCTGCAATACCAGGCTACAATTCTTACCACACTTTTCGGCCACAAAACCAAGACCGAAACACTAAAGGTGGAGGAGTGTCCATATTCACCAAGGATATTCACATCTCCAGGCTAGCTGCCCAATACAATGCATCTGAAATTCTCCAGGTGCAACTAACACTAGGTAAGACTGCAATCCAAATTGTAGCTTGTTACAGATCCCCCAGCATGCCCCAAGATTCTCACTATACCTTTCTTAATATACTGGAAAATATTAAGATACAACCAAACACCCTAATACTGGGTGATTTCAACTACACTGCCATTAATTGGGAAAACTACTCGGGTACCAACTCCTTTTCCCAACGGCTCTTGGAATTCATAAATTCCAATGCCCTGGATCAACTAATCCATTGTCCCACCAGGGGAGCCAATATCCTAGACCTGGTCATTACCAGCATGGGAGATAGATGCTCCACACCAGTGGTCACCCCCTCATTGGTCAGGTCTGACCATAAGCAAATCACCTTTGACATCCATATCTCACCCTCACCCCCCAGTAAGGAAACCTCCTTAAAAAACTTCTTCAAAGCCAACTTCATGCTACTGAAGTCAGAAGTGACAAACTTCACAACACCCATGCAAACGGGATCTGGAAGTTTGACTGCAGAATCCTACACTAAGGCACTGTACGAGCACATCCACTCGTGCATGAATTGTGCCATCCCAAATAAAACCAAGTTGCTCTTCTCCAAAAAAGGAAGCCAATCTGGTGGTCCCCTGCTATAAACAAACTATACAATAGAAGGAAGAAACTGTTGCAGAAAAGAGGAAAATCCCAGGATGCAAAAAACTCCCTCACCAGCCTCAGTAAGAAGATGAGATCCCTCATAAAATTCTCAACAGCTAGTTACGAAAATAAAATTGCAAAGATTCCAAAGACAACCACAAGGCATTCTATAGTTATGTCAAGAATATAAATGGTAATGCTCAGATCTCCTCTGAGCTACAACAGAATGGCATTAAATATACTGATCCCAAGGATATTGCCAATATCCTGGCAGATCGATTTAGTGCCAACTTCACCCCCCCTCTCACCCCAATACCAAAAGATTGCCAAATTCCGATAGTCACGGCCACACAGGTAGAAACCACACTCTCCAAAGCTAAAAATACAGCATCCATGGGACCAGATGACATCCCACGCTGTGTACTACATGAACTACAAAATGAACTGGCACCTCACCTAAGTGTCATGTTTAATCATAACCTCACCTCAGGCATCATGCCCACTGAGTGGTGCACAGCTACAGTTATCCCGCTCCACAAGGGAGGATCCGCCTTGGATCCCAGGAACTACCGTCCCATCAGTCTGACAAGCCTGATCTGCAAGTGCATGGAACACATTATCATGGAACTTATAAACAACGACATTGGCAACCTTCAAACACTGGACCCCACCCAGTTTGGGTTTGTGAAGGGCCGTTCTTGTCTCCTGAATCTGACTGACTTCTTCGAATCAGGTCTCCAGAGCTGTGGATGAGGGTAAGGTGGTCCACACAGCCTATCTGGACCTCGCCAAGGCCTTCGACACCATCCCCCACTCTGGAATCATAGATAAACTTACTAAGCTGGGCATAAATCCCTAAGTCACTCGATGGGTTGCCAACTGGCTTACTGACAGAACTCAGACTGTAAAAGTAGCCGACTCCAAATCCAGCTCCAGACAAGTGACAAGTGGAGTACCTCAGGGTTCAGTCCTGGGACCACTCTTGTTTGGCATCTACTTCTCTGAAGTACAGGCCAACACTAAGGGACTCTGGCTAACAAAGTTTGCAGATGACTGCAAACTGGTAGTCATTATTGAATCTCCAAATGATGTGGATATTCTACAAAAAGGCCTTACAAAAACAGATGCCTGCTGCCAGAGGCATGGGCTCAAGCTTATTGCCAAGAAATGTATAGTTATCCCCTTTGAAAAAAAACATGTACCCATGAATTACCACATAGGTGGCAGGACGCTAAACATCGAATGTGTGATGAGAGACTTAGGGACACAGGTGGACAGTGGTCTCACTTTCGATAACCACATCGCCACAACAGTCAGGAAATCCTTCTATGTGGCACACCTCATCACTAAGGGCTTTTCATCCAGAAAAAAGGAGGCCATTGTCCCACTGTACTCATCCCTCTTTAGACCCATTATAGAGTATAATGCCCCGTTTGGTATGTACCTCACAAGACATCTGCAACAGCTGGAAAGGCCACAGAAATACCTCACTAAAAGAATCACAGGCCTAAAGCAGATGCCATATGCTGACCATCTAAAAAAACTCCAGCTATACTCTGTGGCATATCGTCTACTAAGAGGTGATCTCTGCTTAACATACAAGGCCATGTCAAACCCTGAGCTGCTGGACATGCACCACTTAAAGAAATCCCAATCCCTCAGAGCCACACGCTCCAGGGATCTAAAAATTGTCATCACAATGAACAAAACATGCTGGACGGATAGGTTCCTGACCCAGAGACTCCCCATACTCTGGAATAGACTGCCCATACATGTCAAGCAGAGTGCCTCATTGGCCCTCTTCAAAAGGAACCTTGATGATTGGATGGGAGATAGGAAATTCACCCCGGGGATCATGTCAGTTGCCCTGCTAGACAGGGGCCCAGAGAAGTAAATATTGTGAGAAGAAATATCCAGGGAACTGTTATGGCTAGGCTTGCATAGGCCCTAGGGCCGATAGCCTAGTACCAACCTATGAGTGAACACCATAATTTGTATGAGCATTTACAGCACCAGAATATATGAAGTAGGTCAGCATTCTGGCTATCACAATGTGGACATAAGGGGGATGAAGTAGGTTTAAATTTGTTTACTTCTGTCGAGGTAAGGTACACATTATTTAGTATCATGAACTGAGTGTAGCTCAGTTTTCTGAAGGGAAAATATTTGTCATTTGACTAGACTGAGTCATTTGGTCATTAGAAATTAGTGGATCTATGCCACACCAGTATTTTGAAAAAAGAATCTCTTCTTGGTACCTTATTAACATTATGAGTTTGTATGAGCAGAATACTGTATCATTTTCTTTCTCAGTGCAAGTAGAGCCCAGAGTGTTTTGATTAAACTTGTGTGTCTCTGTGTGATTGTAGGATTATTTAGTATACTGGCACACATATCTCTGATTTGTCTTAGCATAATTAGGTATTGTTTAGGTAAGTTGAAAGTTGTTCTCAGCTCTGTGAGGGATTGATTCCTATATGAATAAAGGTCTAACACCATCAGCTCCCTTAGCAAGGGGTATGCTTTTAAGTTTAACATTTTATCATTAATCTTAAGATTAGGATTCATATGCAGAGGTTGCATTATAATAAAGGCATTATATAAAATGAGTTGATAAGTTTTTGCAGTGCTTTCATTTTGTCTCCAATTGTTTTATGTAACTTCATGTCTATTTTTGTCCAAGAAAGGGAGAGCCTGGGATTTCTGTTTAATGATTTAACATAGTTATAGTACAGGGTTATCCAAGTAGGAGACCATATTTTTTGCTTGGATTATATTCAGATATTGCCAGTACCCTACTACCTCTTATTATGTCATAGTATAGTTTAAAGTCTGGGAGAGCTAAGCCTCCTTTTTCTTTAGGTAGAATCAGTTTTTTATATGCAACTCTGATTTAGGATACCATACAAACTTGGAGAGAGAGGACTGTACTTTATGGAAGAAGTTAGCTTGTATTGGTATGTCAGTTGCATTGAATAGGTATAACATTCTGGATGGAATGTTCATTCTGATAATGGCAACCCTGGCTAGTACAGATAAATGTAGTTTTTCCCATCTATGAAGGTCCTGTTGTACTGTTGACCATAGGTTTGTTACATTGCTTTGGTACACCAGTGATGGGTCTTGATGAAAAATAATTCTGAGGTATTTCATAGTGTGCTTAAATTTAATTTCTGTGGGCAGTGGGTATATTGTTTGTTTGGAGGATAGACTGTCAGGAAATACTAGTGATTATTCTGGGTTTATTTCATAATTAGAGAATTTTGAGTAGTCGCTTATAGAGGTTAAGTTTTTCTCTATATCAGCGCTCGGTATTATAAAATATAGGTTCAGGTCATCTGCGAAGGCTGTAAAATAAATCATTGTATTATATAAATTTGATATTTGTTGATAGTTTTTTGTGTAATAAGTAGGAAGAATGGTTCTATATACAAATTGAGGAGATATGGTGATGGGGGCATCCTTGTCTAGTTCCATTTTTAATATCTATTCTAGAAGAGAACGTTTTATTAACATGTAATATAGTATGTGCTTTGGAGTATAATACTTTAATGAATGTTATAAATTCCGGGGAATGATGAAATATGGTAGTATTGAAAATAAGAATTTTTGACTGATTCTGTCGAAAGCCTTAGATGGGTCTATTACCATAGCAAAGAGCGGGGAGTTTTTCTGACTAGACAAGGTCATCATAGCATCCAGTGTTATGGTGTTGTCATAGGTTTGTCTTTGTTAAATAAAACTAGACTGATAGGCTGAAATGATGCTAGTCATCACTGTTTTTAATCTGTTGGCTAAGATGGAGCCAAATATCTTTATGTCCACATTGATTAGAAATATAGGTCTGCAGTTTACCAGGTTTTTAGGGTCAGCTTTGTCTTTATGAACAAATATTATTTTTTATGCATTTAGATGCTGATCAGTCACAGCAAGATGCTCTCCGGTTTGATCCTCAGCTGGGGCTCCTTCTGTGCGGAGTCTGCATATCCTCCCTGTGGTCACGTGGGTTACCTCCCACATCCCAAAGACATGCTGTAGGTGGACTGGATACTCTAAATTGGCCATAGGCATGAGTGCGTGCGTGCGTGCGTGTGTGCCTTCCGTGGAAGGTTGGGCACCCGACACCGTAAAAAGTACAGTTGTGTACACTTACCATAAATGTTAAAATGAAAAAAAGGCTTCCATCACAACGAAAAGTTCACTGAGAAATGCTGTTAAAATGTAGGTTTTAATAAAACGAAGAAATAAAATGCACAAATTGTGCTGTTCAGGTTGCAAGTCAAACAGGATAAGCGCTTTCAGTTAAAAAACCTTCTTCAGATCCTAGTGTGTAGACCTGACTTACTGCTGTTAAATAAAGATCCTTAATTGCTCAACCAATCAGATACAGCAATCAGATGCACGCCTTCCTTAAGCCTCCATTTCATTTCTTAATTAGGAGTCAGTGCTGTAGGTCATCATGCCCTTTGTTGTATCGAATGGACATTACTTTGCCTTTACTCAAAGTAATGTCCATTCGATACAACAAAGGACAACCATACTACTCGAAACGGAAGCAGAGTGATGTGAAGAAAGGTGGGAACAGCAACAGTCTCAGCTGCATGATGACCTACAGCACTGACTCCTTTGATGTCCGTGAAACCATCAAGAACTTTTGGCCAGTCTTAACTGCTGACAATAAAATTAAGAGAATTGTAGGGAAAACACCTAAGTTTGGTTATAAAAACAAGAAGAACTTAAAGGATTTATTGTGCAACTATGATGGAATACCTAACAAGCAGAGTACAGAAGGAAGAAATATGTTAGGAACTTGGAAATGTGGCTTTTGCAAAGCTTGCAGCCACATTAAATGTTCCAACAGTTTTGTTCATCTGGTAACTAACAAATGCTATAAGTACTCTGGTTTTGCTAACTGCAACACCAAGAATGTTATATACGTTGGCACTTGTAATTTGTGCCAAGCCCATTATGTAGGAAAGACCAATAGAAAGTTTAAGAAAAGTACAGTTTTGTACCTACCATAAATGTAGATGTCCGAACAGGATAGCATCTGCAGTCATAACAAATGGGTTGTCCTGTCGTCAGGCAGCCCTTCGGTCGGCCGGATTCCAAAGTCTGGGTCTGGCCTCGGCTGGTGTCGCACTTCACCCGACGTCATCTCTGCTGGTCTTCGGGTATAAAGGCATCAGCCGACGCCATTTTCCTCAGTCTTTCTTGCCGCGTGGCGCGCGAAGCAGAAGCTGTTCGCAAGTGCCGGTCGGTCAGATCCAGAGATTACTACTACCGAATACTACTTCGAAGACTTCTAAAAAGCTAAGTACCCGTTGGGGACTCTTTCTTGCCTCAGCCGATGTCAGAAAAAGTAAATAACTGTTTAACTTGTGGGAAACAAATACCTCATAAAGATTTCCACTCTTACTGCTTACCTTGTTTAGGCCCAGACCACGCGTAGCAGCCTGTTTAGCCTGTGCTTCTTTCAACCGACGAACGCTTAGGCGTCGGTCGGAGTTTGCTGAACAGTTTTTCGCTCAGATTTTGCGTACATTATGCCGTCGGATCCTCCGACTTCTCAAATTGTTAAAAAACGCAAAGAAAAAGACCGACACTCGCGGTCCTCGGTTTCGGCCGAAACCACGGTTAAGCAAACCGCGAGTGTCTCGGTTTCGGCCGAAACCGAGCAAACGGGTCAATCTTCAGCCGAATCCATGACTACTACCGAGGCTCCTGCTACCCTAGTTGAATCGGCCTCTGAAGTTTTGCCTACTAATGTGGTTCCTATAGAATTATCAGACACCATCCCTTTGGATGTCTCTACCCCAGCACGTGGTGCTGCTAGGCCTCCTGCAGCCATGTCTATTAAGGCCTTTGCCAGGGCTAAAGCAGCCAAAACTTTTAGTTATGTACTCACCATAACTTCAGATGTTTGGGATCCATCTCGCCTACATTCTGACTGATGGGTTCGGAGCCGATCCCTCGGCTCCGACTCGGCACGCTTATGCCAAAAAGCGAAGTCTCTTATTGGCTGAGCTTACTATATCCCAGGATGCACCACTACCAGTCCCCCAGATCTAGTTTGTCCGCATACATGCACACACGCATGCACTGCTTATATAACATCGACAGATGATACAAGATAAAAACAGTAGAAATCAAACCGTTCAATCTCTTCTGATCTCCAAGGCAGGGGGAAGGAGGGTGGGTATTAGGAATGTAGGTGAGATGGATCCCAAACATCTGAAGTTATGGTGAGTACATAACTAAAAGATGTTATGTGATCCTATCTCGCCTACATTCTGACTGATGGGACAGCGCCCCTAGCACCTAAATCCTGGGTGGCTCACTGGAAAACACTCCTGAGTACTGTGGAACCAAATGATGCTCGCCCTTTAGATGCCACATCCAATTTATAGTGGGAAATGAAAGTGTGCGGGTTGGACCAAGTAGCCGCAGCACAAATCTCAGAAATAGCGAGCTTGGAATGAAATGCAATAGAGGTAGCCATAGCTCTAGTAGAGTGAGCTTTGACAGATGTTGTAAGTTGCTTATTTGAAGAGGAATAAGCCTGAGTTATGCAATCTCTAATCCATTTGGCAATAGTAGCTTTAGTGATGGTTTTACCCAGTTTATTATCTGAAAAGGACACAAACAATTGATCTGTTTTTCAATTTGTTGAGTCCTGTCTAGATAGAAGTGCAATTGCCTGTGAACATCCAATGTATGCAAGGTGTATTCTGCTTTGTTTGAAAATTTTGGAAAGAAAACTGGTAGCTCTAGAGATTGTTGGAGACAGAGATTAGAACAAACTTTTGGAACAAAAGATGGATTAGGCCTAAGTGATACTCTATCCTTGTGAAAAATCAAGTACGGTGGTTTGATAGATAGGGCTTGAAGTTCTGAAACTCTTCTTGCAGAGGTAATTGCAATTAAGAAGGCAGTTTTCCAAGACAGATATTTCAACTCACACGTAGCAGCCGGTTCAAAAGGGAAAGATGTTAAGGCACGAAGTACCAAATCAAGATCCCACGGAGGTGCAGGATGAAAAACTGGGGGTCTTAAAAGTACAGCACCTTTCATGAAAGTTTTACATAATCTGCTGCTCATCAACGGTGGGTCTATGGATTCGTGAAATTTGGAGATAGCTGCTAGTTGGACTTTAATAGTAGAGACTGAAGATCCTTGATTAAACAAGGATGTTAAAAATTTCAAGACCTCTGGTATCGGGGCAGTAATAGGGTCTAAGCCTCTGAGTTGAGCCCAGATAGCAAACCTCTTCCACTTACTGTGATACAATTTCTTAGTGGTGGGTTTGTGGGCTGAAGATAAAATGTGAATAACTTCCGGGTCCAAGGTGTGATTTCTGACTAAAGTCGGAAGTGGAGGAGCCAAGCTGTTAATTTCAAAGTGTGAAGGGACTGGTGCTGTTGTCCCGACTGATGAACCAGAAGGTCTGGAGTTAGATCCAAAAACCAAGGACCGTCCAGAGTATATTTCTGTAGGTAGGGGAACCATACCTGACGAGGCCAGTACGGAGCAATTAGAATCATTGTGGACCCCAATTGGGAAGCTTTCTGGATGACTTTGGGGAGGAGTGGAACCAGAGGGAAAGCATAAAGCAGTCCTGTTGGCCAAGGTTGGACTAGAGCATCCCTAGCTGCCTCCCTTGACACGGGTCAAGGAAAAGAACCTTTGCACTTCGTGTTTTGTGGTGTTGCAAACAGGTCGCAGCACAGAATCCCCATCTTTTGAAAATCTGAGCTGCTACTGTTTCGCTCAGGGACCACTCGTGAGGAGAGAGAATAGTCCTGCTCAGTCTGTCTGCCAATACATTGGATTTTCCTGGAATGTGGGTCGCTACCAGGAAGCGGTTGGTAGCCACTGCCCATTCCCACACCCTCATGGCCTCTCTGCAAAGGGGTAAGATCTGGTCCCTCCTTGTTTGTTTAGATACCAGACCACCGACATGTTGTCTGTGTGGATAGCGATAATGCCTTGAGGGAGAAACTTGTAGAGGGCTTGTAGGGACAGAAGTACAGCCCTCATTTCCAACACATTGATATGGAGAAATGTTTCGCTTGGAAGCCAAGAACCCTGAACTGACCTGCCCAGACAATGCCCCCCACCCTGCCTGGGAGGCATCCGTTGTCAAGGTGGCCACCGGAGGGTATAACAAAAGGTCTTCCCTGATTCAGATTGGATGGCAGAAGCCACCAGTGGAGGTCCCGCTTGCACGCTTCTGTAATCAGTATGTGATGATTGAGGGGAGATCCTGAAAAGACCATTGTGTCGATAACAGCCACTGAAGAATCCTCATGTGCAATCTTGCCAGAGGAACTAGGAGAACCGTGGCAGACATTGAACCTAAAAGTTGCAGGACCATCCTGGCTGGGGCTTTGGATCTTAGAAGCAGGGCTCGGGCTTGACCTTGTAATGTTTGTATCCTTTCGGTAGGAAGGAAGATTCGCATTAATTTTGAGTCTATCTCTGCTCCTATGAATCTTATGCGCTGAGAAGGCAGCAAGACAGACTTTGACCAGTTGAATGTAATTCCCAGGAAGCACCCAGGAGATGGTGGCTTGTAGGTTCTCTAGTAGTAGATGCCTGGTGGTGGCAGTCAGGAGCCAGTCGTCCAGATAGGGAAACACTTGGAATCCGAGACTCCTCAGGTGAGCAGTCACTACTGCCAAACACTTGGTGAACACCCTGGGGCTGTGGTGAGACCAAAGGGCAGTGCACAAAATTGGAAATGACTGTCTCCCAGGCTGAAGCGCAGATACCTCCTGGACGCCTGATGTATCGGTATGTGATAATAGGCATCCTTGAGATCTATGGAGCACATCCAAACATCTTTCTCCAACAATGGGAGAATGGATTGTAAAGTGACCATTCGAATTTGGACTTCATGACGGACTGGTTTAGTTTGCTGAGATCCAAAATGGGTCTCAGGTCCCCTGTCTTTTGGCACTAAAAGAACCTTGAGTAATTTCCGGATCCGATCTGGTCTGTGGGGACCGGTTGGATGACTCCTTTTCTAGCAGCTTTGAAGCTTCTACGGCTGCAATTTCCCTTTGACTGGGTGGTGGGTCCGGGATTTTTGGACGGTGGGGTGAGTGTGTGAAGGGAATGGTGTAACCTCCGGCAATAATCCAAGCACCCATCTGTCCTGAGTAATAGACTCCCAGGCTTTTAGGTGCTTGGCAACGGCACCCGACTGGCTCGAGCAGCACAGCCGGGCAATCCCTCATGGAGTGTGGGAGGCTGAAGAGCCACGAAAGGACTCGCGGTCTCCAGTGTTGCGGGACCTCTGCCGCCTCTGGGACGGCGTCTCCCAGAAAAATTTCCCGTCCTCTGCCTCTGGAAGGGAATCTTCCTGCTGTTGAGGAAAGAATTTCTGTGATTTGCGGAACCACATCTTCCCTCCTCTTTAGCCTTGGGATAAGGCCGAAAGGGAGTGGAATAACGTGCTCCACGGCAGATAAAGTCTTTCCCTCTTGCTCACAGCGGTAAGAGTGTCTTTACCTTGGGTCCAAACAAAGAGGACCCATCAAAGGAGCGTCGGCAAAGGAAGACTTGAAGGCCTCCGCGAAATGACATTAAACGGAGCCAGGCTTGTCTCCGTGAGAGCCACGCCTGTGCCTGCCGCTCTGCCCGCCTTCGGCCGCATATGAAATGAGCCTCATGGACGAGTTAGAAATCGAGGTGAGGATAGCCAACTGAGAGCTAACCGACTGGGCTAGCTGCTCAGGTAGGTTACCTGAGAGGGAGTCTGAGAGCTCCTTGACCAGATCCCTCTGTAGTCTGGTGAAATGTGCCAAATAATTCAGGGACCTCAGAGTAAAGGCTGCTGAAGTCAGGGTGCTTCCTGCATCGGTCCATGCTCCTAGACTCCTTATTAGGAGGATGGACGGACGTTGAAGCCTCTGCAACGCCTGCTGGGTAGCAGATGCCACCACCATGGCATCTACAGCCACGCCTTCGTAAGAACTCCTTCTCGGGTGGGGCAGACAAAAATTTGTTAGGGCGAGAAGGCACTGGTTCCACAGTATCTGGATGTTCCCACGCCCTCCGACAAACCAAATCCAGGAGCTCGTCGAAGGGCGGAGACACCCAGGAGGCGGAGGGCTGAGCCCCGAAGGCCTTGAGAAACACCGACTCATCAGCGGAGGGGGGTTTGGAATTCCAGCCGCCTCGTTGCTTAAGGAACTCTAGAATGTCTGCAAATGAGACATCATCCGAGGACGACTTTGGGGACCCCTCCGCATCATCAAGATCAGTGTCCGATGCAAGAGACTCATTGGGGGGAGTCCACGTGCTTCCTCTTGCACGATCTCTTCCTTGGGGCTCCTCCGAAGACAACTCCGAAGAACCCTCAGGAGGAGGGGAACCCCAGTGGGGTAACCTCAGGCCCGGGCTCCGCTGCCTAGAGACAGGGGAACTGCCAAAGACCCAGTCTCCATGCCCAGGGAAGGTGCCGGTAAAGCCGTGAGATGGCAAGAAGACTTGGCCAAGGCACTCCTCATAGCTCTGAAGGCCGGACCCCAGAATCCTGGGAGGGTCCGTCTCCGAGCCATGATAGCAGACGGAAGTCCCGCGCAAGCACCAAGAGGGAGGCTTGGAACCGACAGCATTGGCCCCAAACGTCACCCCGGTCCGGCCGAAGAAGTCCGTGTGCTAAACTCGGACCAAGGCCGGGTTGGAGTAAGGGTCGGAGCCGACCCTAGGATCTCCACTGGCTCCATCAGCACCTGCTCCGACGGAGCCGAAGCGGTCGGAGGAGGAATGGCAATGGAATGGGCTATCGGCTCCTAAGCCAAGTGGGTCGGAGCCGAAACAAATTTCTGAAAGACTGGGGACTGGAACAGTCTTTGGAGCACCCTGTCTATGTCCGAATCTGACATCCTTGATGACCTGGAAGAGACCGAATGGGTCCGAGTAGGCCTCTCCAACGGCTCCAAGGGACTAGGGGACCGGCTCCGAATCGACTCGACAATTATCGGCGCTGAAGAAGTGTCCAAACCAATTTTCATCAGTGCCGAAGAGGGCTTCGGCGCCGAGGAGGAAGTGTCTGAGCGGACAACCTTCATCGGCTCCGAGATCAGTGGAGCCGATGAAGGTGACCCGCCTCTCGATGCCCCAGCCGCCGGCTCAACCCAGAGGAGTCGAGGCTGGAGGCATCGAGGCAGACCGCCCGCCTCGGCTCCAAGTCCGTGGAGCTGAAGGAGAAGCCTGCCTATGTCTTTTGGCGGTCGGTTCCGACGGACTGGTCGGAGCCGACGCCTTTCTTTTAGCAGGAGAAGGAGAGGAAGCTAATGCCTCTTCAAATGATGGTTTAATAAGGCCTTTTAGAATAAGTTTATTTTTCCTCTCTTGGAGGACCCTCGAGGAAAAAGCATGACAGACGCTACAGGACTCCTGCAAATGTTTGGCGCCCAAACAGTACACACAGAGAGAGTGATCATCTGTGATCGACATTTTAAAACTGCACTTAGTGCACTTTTTAAACCCTGAAGGCCTAGGAGCCTGTGACATAATGGCAACCAAATCAGTGTATAACCAGTAAAATACAAGACACACTAACTTTCACAGAGAAATTCTTTTCTTTGAATCAAGAACTGTCACAAATAGAAAGGTATGACCAAGGAATACAAGAACCTTTAAAATAAAAGGAACTTGACAGACAACGGCTGACAAGGGAAGGCCCTTCAACCCAAATGGAACCTCCAGTCAGACAAATGCAATCACTACACAAAGTTTTTCCACAGAAAACACTTCAATCATACACAAAAATACGATATAGCTGTTAAAACAGCTTTTTGTTGAATTTTAAAGGAATTCCTGACAGGAAAGTAAGAGAAAAAAACCCTACTTAGCTCAGCCAAGCTCGAGACCACGTCTTTGCTTGTTAGCGGCAAACGAGATCTGGGGGACTGGTAGTGGTGCATCCTGGGATATAGTAAGCTCAGCCAATAAGAGACTTCGCTCTTTGGCATAAGCGTGCCGAGTCGGAGCCGAGGGATTGGCTCCGAACCCATCAGTCAGAATGTAGGCGAGATAGGATCACATAACATCTGCTAAATCAGTGCCTGTTAAGCCCCCCTCACACAGGCCCAGTTCCAGTTCTCAAATGCTTACTCTGGCAGAGGATCTCATCTCTTTAATAAGGGGATCCCAATCTCACCCAGATAGGGCCTCTCAGCCTCCAGAAAAGAGACCTAGAGCAGAGCCCCCTGAGCCAGTGTCCTCAGATGATTCTTCTGATGATTCAGACAATACAGACCATCCAGAGGCTCCTTTTTCTACTTATGAAGATTCCGATGCTGAAGAATCTATTCCTTCTGCCTCTCCACCAGAGGAATTTTCCTTTGGGGAAACCTTACATGCCATGAGAGAGCAATTCCAATGGCAGGGACAAGATTTCTCAGATTCAAGAAAAAGACTTAGGACCTTTCTACACTTACCGCAACATAGGCCCTTAGCTATACCTCCAGTTCTGCCTGTTGTGGATGATGCATTTAATGATGTTTGCACTGCTCCTGATACTTTACCTCCAGCCCCCGCCAAACCAGATAGGTTTTACAGGGTACCGGACACTCATCACCACCTATACAAGGCCCCACTTGCAGATCCTGAGACTATCTCCCAGGGGCCTAAGGCAGTAGCTTCGACCTCAGCAAAAAACCCTCTCCCTTCTGAAAGGGAATCCAGGTCCTTAGAGAGATGGGGTAAAAAAGTTTACACCTCTGCTACTCTTTCAGCTAGAGCTTTGAACTGTCAGTTTCATATGATCCAATACCAAGAGTTTATGCTTGATCAGTTAACTAAGAAACTGTCCTCTGATGACTCCTTAGATAAGAAATATGTTTTAGAAATGGTGAATAACATTCAGCAGGTTAGTAACCATTCTTTAAAATGTGGCTATGATGCACTGGAGGCTTCATTTAGATCAGCCATGACTGGCACAGTTATAAGAAGGCATGCATGGTTGAAAGAACAGGTCTTGCCGGATCATGTTAAAGCAAAGCTGTTAGATGCTCCTATGGATAAGGCCAGTCTATTTGGTTCTCCTGCTCAGCAAGTAATGAAGAAAATGGAAGAGAAGGCAAAATCTGTACAAACAGTTAAAGATTTCTTACAGGTTCAGCCCCCAAGGTTTAGCAGGAACTGGCCTTCCAAAAATTGGTCCTTTCCAGAATCCTCTAAATCTCAGAGAGGCAGGAATAGACGTTCCAGAGGCAGAAATCAATCCAGAGGAGGTGCCTACAGAGGACGCCAGTGGCAAGGCAATAACCAGCGAGGCACAGACACAACCACTGCCACTGCAACAGGACAATCACAGTGACTTGGCTCTGACACCACCTACCAGGGAACAAATAGCAGCACCCTTAGGTGGAAAGTTAGCCTTATTTTCAAAAAACTGGCACTATATCACAAAAGACAAGTGGATTTTGCAGACCATAGACCAAGGCTACAGGTTTCACTTCCACACCTTACCAGTAAAAAGAGGAATGCCAAACCTACCTCCAAATCAGAAAACAGAAGCTCTAAAACAGATAGCTCAATTAACAAAGATGAGAGCTGTGGAAAGAGTACCACCAACAGAACAGGGCAAAGGATTCTACTCCAGACTCTTCCTAGTACCAAGAAAAGAGAAAAGTTGGAGACCTATTCTTGACCTGTCCGCCTTAAACACATTCATCATTGTTCCAAAATTCAAAATGCTGACCCTACAGCAACTTCTTCCCATGCTGGGCAAGGAGTGTTGGCTGGTAACTCTAGATCTCAAGGAGGCATACCTGCACGTCCCCATATGACCAAATTGCAGAAGATACCTCAGATTTCTTGCAGGATCAGAGCATTATCAATTCTCAGCATTGCCTTTTGGCTTATCTACTGCGCCCAGAGTATTCACAAAATGCCTGGCATCAGTAATCGCTCATTGCAGGCTACGGGGAATCCAAACTTATCCATACCTGGACGACTGCCTGATACAAGCGGACAACAAAAGCAAACTGACAAAAGACTTACAAAGAGTCATTTGCTTACTACAAGCCCTGGGATACACAGTCAATTTAAAAAAGTCAAGACTAATACCATCCCAAACAAAAACATTCTTGGGTGCAGAATTGGACACAGTAAAACAAATGGCATTCCTAACTGCAGAAAAACAAGAACAACTCCCTCATTACTTCATGGCATCATGCATAATCCTGGTCCCCCATGCCAGATTGCATATGAGAAAACTACAGTGGTTCCTAAAGAATTTATGGTCTCAACACAGGCACAGCTTAGAAACCGAAATACCACTAATCCCATGCCTGAAACAAGAGTTCCTATGGTGGGCTCAAGCATGCCAGTCAAACCCAGGCTTGCCCTTCCACAACTTTCAAGCAAGCCAAACCATCACAACGGACGCCTCAGACCTAGGTTGGGGGGCCCACATGCTGGACAAATGCATACAAGGATTATGGACCCCAGATCAACTGCACCTGCACATAAATCAAAAAGAAATGCTGGCAGTAAAACTAGCAATCCAGAATTTCAGACCATTCCTCAAAGAAGGCCATTTGATGATAAGGACAGACAACACCACAGTCATGTGGTACATCAACAAACAGGGAGGCACTCATTCATACCCCTATGCCGAATGACTCTGGACCTATGGAATATGGCTCTGAGCTACAACATTCAGTTACAGGCAATATTTGTACCGGAAAAGAAAACATCCTAGCAGACATGTTAAGCAGAACTACCTCGGATGCTCACGAATGGATGCTACACCGACATCTTCAAGGCCATCACAGAAATGGGGAATGCCACAAATAGACCTATTCGCATCCCCACTCAATCACCAGCTCAAGAAATTCTGCACAAGGACATACCACCCACTTGCATGGAAGGTGGACTCTCTATCCTTCAGTTGGAAAGGCCTGACAGCATATGCATTCCCACCTCTTCCTTTGATGCACAAGATACTACTGAAAATCAAAGAGGAGCCCAAGGATAATTCTGATATCTCCAAATTGGCCAAGACAACACTGGTATCCATTGCTGAGGAGCATGTCACGGGGAGAACGTGGACACTACCCTGATGCCTTTGATGTTAACTCAGAACGACTACAACATCATGCATCCAAATCTAAAAACTCTGCAACTAACTGCCTGGAACATTACATAACAGCAACTAACCCAGATTTATCCCAAAGGGTTAAAGACATTATCCTGAGGCCCGCAGACCTTCTACAAGAAGGAACTATGCAGGGAAATGGAAAAGGTTTGTCATTTGGAGCACTGAAAGAGGAAAAGATGTGTCAAAGATAGATATTGCCAACATCCTGGAGTATTTGGCAGAGCTTCTCCATACAGGCCTGTCCTATTCCTCCATCAAGATACATGCATCAGCTATTTCTGCAGAATACAGCTTCGATCCCCTGTCTTCTCACATCCTCTACTCAGGCAGTTCCTCAGAGGAATCAAGAATGTAAAACCTCCTAGGAAACCACCATTACCAGCATGGGACTTGAACTTTGTGCTAGAAAAATTGACACTCCCTCCATTCGAACCAGCAGCAACAGCAGATCTTCAACACCTATCCTGGAAAACTGCTTTCCTACTGGCAATTACTTCAGCAAGAAGGGTTTCGAACTACAGGCCTTAATGGCAGTACAACCCTTCCTAATCTTCCATCCAGATAGAGTATCCATGAGAACTAATCCTACATTTATGCCTAAGGTGGTATCCAGAGTGTCTCTAAACCAGGCAATCCACCGACCTACCTTCTTTCCCAATCCACAGAACAGGGGGGAAAGACTGCTGCATACCTTGGATGTACATAGACAGTTGCGCTACTACCTGGACAGAACCAAGGGCAATAGAAAAACTGACCAGCTTCTAGTGGCCTATGCAACAGGAAGGGAAGGAAAAGCAATTTCCAAACAGACAATTTCCAAGTGGATAGGAAATTGCATCAGATTCTGTTACTCCTACCATGGAAAACCAATTCCACAGAACATAAGACCTCACTCTACAAGGGCTACAGCCACTACCACAGCTTTCTTACGAGGAGTGGCAACCAAGGACATTATTGAGGCTACTTGGACCTCCGTGCATACATTTGCCAAGCATTATAACTTACCTCTATACTCTAGATCCCGAGCAGGGTTTGCCACTGCTGTATTGCAAGGGATCCTAACCACACCATAATTCTTCTTCCTCCTCCCCTAGTTTGGCTATGGTATTCTACCCATTTGTTATGACTGCAGATGCATCCTTGAAGGACATAGTACAGTTTTGTACCTACCATAAATGTAGATGTCCGAACAGGATAGCATCTGCAGTCAGGATTACCCACCCTCCTTTCCCTCTGTGGTATTCCTAGGGTATTTACCCTCCTAATAGCTAGCTGGGGGGGGGGGATCTCTTATGGTGTATTTGTTTGTATATATGTACATACATGCTTATTTTTTGTGTTTGCCTACTTTTTTTTTGGAAACATTGGCATTTACCCAAAATTTAGTTTTCCAAGAGGGCAACTGGCATCTGGGGCAAGAAACACTGAGGAAAATGGCGTCGGCTGATGCCTTTATACCCGAAGACCAGCAGAGATGACGTCGGGTGAAGTGCGACACCAGCCGAGGCCAGACCCAGACTTTGGAATCCGGCCGACCGAAGGGCTGCCTGACGACAGGACAACCCATTTGTTATGACTGCAGATGCATCCTTGAAGGACATCGGATACTTCGCCATCTGTTAGACATCAAGAATAAAGTGGTAACTGATGCCCTATATGGACATGTGTATGAAAATCCAGGGCATTCATTTAGCTTTATGGTCATCTCAAATGTGACTACTAACCTTAGTGGAGGAGACATTGTCAACAAAACTGAAAAGGAAGAAAGCAAATGGATCATGAACCTCAGAGCTAATTTATTTCCAGGGCTCAACAGAGTAGTTCCTATTAAACCTATTTTGAAAGAGAGAAGCCTAATTAAGAAATGAAATGGAGGCTTGAGGAAGGTGTGAATCTGATTGCTGTATGTGATTGGTTGAGCAATTAAGGATTTTTATTTAACAGCAGTAAGTCAGGTCTACACACTAGGATCTGAAGAAGGTTTTTTAACTGAAAGCGCTTATCCTGTTTGACCTGCAACCTGAATAGCACAATTTGTGCTTTTTATTTCTTCGTCTTATTAAAGCCTACATTTTAACAGAATTTCTCAGTGAACTTTTCGTTGTGGTGGAAGCCTTTTTTTCATTTTACTATTTTTGCCTATTAAGGCTTCCTCTGGAGGTGGTTTTTGGTTTGGTTGTTTGTACCATAATTGTAGATGTTCGAGTGTATTCATTGTTGCAGTCATCACTTTTGGGTTATCTGCTTGCAGTAGCCCTCAGTTGGCCTGATTAACAAAGTCTTGGGTCCTACGTCGGTTGCTGTCCCTTCTTCCATGACGTCAGGTTGTCAGGGGTATAAAACATTCAGCCGACGTCATTACATCAGTTTTTCTTGCCCCAGATGTCAGGTGCCCCCTTAATGGGAAGCAATTAAATCTATAAATATACAAGGTTATACCTCCAACAAAAAAGCAAATACACCAAAAAGCTTTTAAACATAGTAAAGGAGAGTAGAGGTATATCCAAAAGAAGAAAGGGGGTTGGAGGGAGGGTAACCAGGACTGCAAAAGTGAATATACTCGAACATCTATATTTACGGTAAGTGTACACAACTGTACTATGTTCTTCGTGTTTCACTGTTGCAGTCATCACTTTTGGGTAGATTCCCAAAGCTAAGTATGGCAGGAGGAACTTAGATAGCATTAGGACCAGCTACAAGGCCCTGCAAGACTGCAGTGGTAATGCCAGCTCTGGATTTAGAGAAAACTGGCAGATGGTAATGCTTAGTGAAAGTATGTACAGAGTTCCAGGTAGCAGCTTCTAGGATGTCCCTGGTAGGGATTCCTCTGAGAAAGGCTGTAAAGGTAGATGCAGCCCTGGATGAGTGGGATCTGATCCCCTGTGGAGTAGGTTTTCTATGGTGTTTACAGCAGAAATTAATGCAATGGCCTATCCATTTGGAAATGGTTTGCTTTGAAATAGCCTTCCCCTCTGCCCCTGCAGCAAATGCCACCAGCAGTTGATCAGATTTCCTTTGAGGTTTAGTTCTGTCCAAGTAGAATCTAGGTTGTCTGTGCACATCTAAGGAGTGCAGAATCTGTTCCCCTTTGTTCTGTGGATTAGGAAAGAAGGTTGGCAAATGTATGGACTGATTAAGGGCCACACTGGATACCACCTTGGGCATGAAGGAGGGGTTGGTCCCGAGGGACACCTTGTCCGCATGAAAGATGATGAAAAGCTCCACTGCCATGAGGGCCTATAATTCATATACCCTTCTTGCTGAAGTGATCACTACAAGGAAAGCTGTTTTCCAAGAAAGGAATTTTAAGTCCACAGTGGCAGTTGGCTCAGAAGGAGGAAGGGTGAGCTTTTCCAATACAAAGTTGAGGTCCCAGGCTGGAGTTGGAGCTCTCCTGTGTGGTCATAGGTTTCTGGCCCCTCTGAGGAACTGCTTAGTGGTTCTGTGTTGTAGTGAGCTGAAATGGCTGAGGCATGAATTTTGATAGAGGAGAAAGGCAGGCCCTTATGAAGCATCTCAGTTAAGTATTGTAAAATCTGAGTTAAATTGGGCACTGCTGTGCTCATCCCTTGAGATTGGTTCCAGGCACAGAATCTTTTCCATTTTTCAGCATAAGTCTTTCTAGTACTAGGCCTCCTTGCCTCTAAAATGATATCCATCACTGGTTTACTGAAAGATGGTAAAGGAGAACTTATGTAATAAGCCAGGCTGCTAGGTTCAGTGTTTGAAGTAGAGAGTGCAGAATTGCCGAGACAATAGAGTAGGAGTCTGAGGCAGGTGCCATAGGGCCAGCAGTGACACATTGCACAAGAGGGGGTACCAGTGTTGGTGTGGCCAGTCTGGTGCAATCAAAATTGTCCTTGGCTTGTCTTGTTTGATCTTTAGTAGTACTTTGGAGAGCAGAGGCAGTGGAGGAAAGGCATAAACTGATAGGTTTTTCCAGCTGAAGGATACAGCATCCACTTTCTAAGCTTGTATGTGGGGAGTCCTTTTGCAAAATTTGTCCAATTGATAGTTCTGGGGGGAGGCAAACAGGTCTATATTTATATCCCCCATTTGCTTGTCAACATGTTGAAAATCCTTGGTTCCAGTTTCCACTCATGTGGGTCCATGAGGTTTCTGCTTAGTTTGTCTGCCAGTGTATTTTGTTTTCCTGGCAGGAATTGAGCTTGTAGATGCACTTAATAGCTCAGGGCTGTGTTCCACAATACCATGGCTAGTCTGCAGAGGGGGTAAGAATGTGTACCCCCCTGCTTGTTTATGTACCACATAATAGTGGTGTTGTCCGTCTTTACCATTAATTGTCCTGGAAGAATGTGGTCCTTGAAGGCTGTCAGAGCATTCTGTACAGCTAACATTTCTTTTTGACTGATATGTAGGTGCATCTGACTTGGGTTCCATTTGCCCTGAATGCACTTCCCTGCCAAATGAGCACCCCCATGCATAATCTGATGCGTCTGTTGTTAGGGTTTGGGCGGCAGGGGGTGTTGTGAATGGTAGAACCTTGTTTTGGTGACAGGCCTCTGCCCACCAAAGAAACTCTATGTGTAGGCAAGGTATGATAGGAATCATTGCTTCTAGATCCTGAGAATGTTGACACCATAGGCTTTTTAGATACCATTGTAGTTTCCTCATATGCAGTCTTGCATATGGAATTAGAAGAATGCAGGAGGTCATGAATCCCAAGGCTTGCAGTATTTACCTTGCAGATAGTAGAGTTTTTGTGGCCACTTGTTTGAAGTAAGTGGTCAAATGAATTTGTTTCTCTGGCGTGAGGTAAGCCATCTGAGAAGTTGTATTCAAGCTTGCTCCCTGGAATATAATTTGTTGACAGGGTACCAGGTGTGATTTATTTTTGTTTATGGTGTACTCCAGACAAGTTAAGACCCTCTGTACAAAGGCCAGATGATTCAAAAGTATGCCCTTACTTTCTGCCTGAATTAAACAATCGTCCAAGTATGGTTATATTTGAATATTTCTTTGCCTGCAAAATGCAATGACTGGGGCTAGGCACGTTGTGAATACCCTGGGCACAATTAGATAAGCCAAAGGGCAGTGCAGAGAACTGGTAGTGATTGTAGCCTGCTATGAAGCATAGGTATCTTCTGCAAGATTCCCTGATTGGGATGTGCAGGTATGCCTCTTTTAAATCAAGTGTTACCATCCAGGCATCTTTTCCTAGCATAGGAAGCAATTGGTGAAGAGACAGCATCTTGAATTTTGGAATCACCAAAAAGGCGTTTAGTATAGACAGGTCCAGAATAGGATGCCAAGAATTGTCTTTTCTGGGTACCAGGAAAAGTCTTGAGTAGAAACCTTGTCCTTTTTCCTCTTCTGGTACAGTTTGAATAGCTTTTATGTTTAAAAGAGAAAGTATTTGCTTTTGAGCCACTGCCCACTGATTTGGGAGTAGATCTGGCCAACCTTTTGGCGTTGGTAATGTGTGGAAATGGAATATGTATCCTTGGGACACTATATTTAGAACCCATTTGTCCTGGGTAATGAGGTCCGAATTTTTGGCCTGCAGACCAATCTTTCCTCCTAAAGGAGTATTCATTTGAGAAGTGCTTGGAAGTTGCAAAATCAAGTCAATGAGACAGTTTTCCATAGGGGGGAGTCTTGCTACTCCCAGATTTGGGAGAGGAAGCCCCCCACAGCTTAGTCTTGTGCGCACCCTGGGACTGAAACCTGGGGTTTTTGCTGTGTCTGGGTTTGGCTTGAGAAGACCTGGAAGGGGCCGAAAAAGACCAATTCTTAGAGGGCCAATGCCTGCTAAATCTTGGAGGCTGAACTTGTAAGAAATATTTAACAGTTTGCATAGATTTAGCTTTATCTTCCATATTTTTAAGAACTTCCTCAGCTTTGTTGCCAAACAGGCGGTCCTGATTTAAGGGAGCATCCAACAGTTTAGCTTTAACATGATCAGGCAAAGACTGCTCCTTAAGCCAAGCATGCCTTCTGAGTACAGACCCAGTGACAGCAGCCCTGAAAGAGGCCTTTAAAGAATCAAACCCACATTGCAAAGTATGTTTTCCAACTTGTTCAGCAGAATGCATTAAATCTTGTAATTCCTTATTTTCAGCATAGTCAGGAATCAACATAATTTTCTGTTTAAGTAATTCAATAACACGTTGTTGATACTTTAACATATGAAACTGACAGTTTAAGGCCCTAATGGCCAAGGTTGCAGAAGTGTAAACTTTCTTACCCCATCTATCCAGTGCCCTGGAGTCTCTATCAGAAGGGGCAGAGTTCTTGGCAGTAGAAGCCTTAATGCCCTTGGGTCCCTGTGAAATAGTCTCTGGATCAGCAATAGGATTTTTAAAAAGGAACTTGTGAGTGTCAGGAACTCTGTAATACCTGTCAGGTTTTCTGGGAGCAGGAGGTAAAGAATCAGGAGCCAAAGTAGATTCTGAGAAGGCATCATCAACAAAGTCTAGTACAGGAGGTATAGCTAAAGCCCTATGCTGAGGTAGAAGTAAGAAATCCCTAAGCCTTTTTTTCGAAACAGAAAAATCCCGGCTTTCCCAGTGGAAATGCTCTCTAAGAGTGTGCAAGGTTTCACCAGAGGAAAAATCCTCTGGAGGAGAAGCAGAGGGAATAGTCCTCTGCATCAGAATCCTCATAAGTAGATAAGGGTAAATCCAAATCATCAGAAGAATCAGAAAAATCAGAATCCTGGTCAGAAGATTCATAAACAAACTCAGTCCTAGGTCTCTTGGAAGGGGGAGGTTGGCTTCCCCTGATTAAAGTTATAAGATCTTCAGCCATTCTTATCACTTGTTTTTAGGCAGAGAGGCCTGAACATGCGGCCTGGGTGTTGGTTTTCTAGGTAAGTTTTGAGGTTTAGCCTTGAAGAAGAAGGAGGCGTTGGTTTAATATGCAAGTCTGTAGGCCTGAATACACCCTCAGAAGCCGGTGCCTGCACAGTGGCTCCGGACCCATCCAAGGTAGAGACATCCGCAGGTTCCACAGCTGAAGTATCTCGTGGCATACCGGACTCCGAATGGGTCTCAGTAGAGGCCGGCGAGTCAGAAGAAGCGGGTATCAGGGGCTGTGAAAGCACCTCACCAAGTACTGGAGGACTGGCAAGTGGCTTAGGAGAAGCATCATCGGCAGTTTTGGACCTAGGTGGCCTGTCTCTGTCTTTATCTTTGCACTTTTTTGGAATACCGGTAGTCGGATGGCTTACCGACGACATTTCTGGATAATTGAACAGAGAACTGAAATACTTAGAGGCAAAAATATACGGACAACGGATAGCGTGTTGAACTGACAGCAAGGTACGCCGTGGTCAGGGCCTAAGCAAGGAATACAGTATGAATGAAAATCTTAGTGAGGTATTTGCTTTCCACAAGTAATGCAATTATTAACTTTTACTGCCACCGGTAAGGAGCAAGAAAAAGTTTCTCCAACGGGGTACTTAGCTTTAGTTGAAGACTTCAATTCTGAAACTCGAAAACGAAAATTTCAGGAGTCAGCCGACCGGCACTTGACAACTGCTTCTGCTTCGGGCACCGCATGGCAAGAAAGACTAATATAATGGCGTTGGCTGCATGTTTTATACACCTGACGATCTGACGTCATGGAAGAAGGGACAGCAACCAACGCAGGACCAAGACTTTGTTAATCAGGCTGACTTAGGGCTACTGCAAGCAGATAACCCAAAAGTGATGACTGCAACAATGAAACATGAAGAACATCTCCACTGCCAATCATGAGCGGACAGGTGATCCGCTGTGGTGACCCCTAACCGGGAAAAGCCTAAAGAAGAAGAAGATAATGTAGTTAAAACAATTTAGTAATATTTTAGGAGTTGTTAGGATAAAAGCTTTATAAAATTCTGCTGTGAATCTGTCTAGTCCTGGGAATTTATTTGACTTAAGATTTTTAATGGCTGTAATTACTTTTTGTACTGTGATGGGAGATAAGAGTTATCCTCTCTGATATTGTGAGAGTGTTGGAAAGTTTAGTTGTTTCAGAAATTTTACTTTAAGGATGGTTCTTGCCAAAACTTTTATCTGAAATATCCCATTTTCCATTTTAAGATCTGAGTTTTGTTTGAATATAACTGACATTAATGTCCAGCTGGAACTTTCACAGTGAATTGCTTTTCTTGGTGCCATTGACATCAGCAAGTTTTTTTGTCCTGGAATTTAGGCATTTTGGAGTGTAGAACCTTGTGTCATGTTGTAATAGTACACAGTGACAACTGAGGAAGGTATAGATCTGTCAAGGCCGTGTTGTAAATCCCTCACAAAGTTCCATGGGTGTTAAATATTCCCATGTTAATACCATTGTGCAATAGGCCATGCTCCCTCTTCATTTTCTCTGCGTTGTGGTATAAAGCAACTAAGGTCTTTGACTTTAGTAAGAAACACCTCCTGAAAGTAAATTGTTACTGTATGTCTCTTTCTGTTGAATTGCTTTGTTATCCATTTTAAAATATTTCTAATTCACAAGGGTGGAAACTTAAACTTTGTGACTACCAGCCTGTTTGTGCTACAAACAGGATGTAATGTGTATGATTCCGTCTGAGTTCTGCTGATAGAGATTTCATTGGGGCCTAACCTGCAATTGGGATATTCCTAAATACAGTAAGTTACAGCATATTCTGGTGAGAAATTGCTTTTTAGGCCAACAGTAATGTACTGCCTCTTGTTCTGAAAGAATGTGTGGCCTCGAAGTATGTACCTATGATTTATCTTGCTGTGCCGTACACACAAGGAAGTGGCTTGACTTTATAATATCTGTCCAGCTGTAGTGAGCTGTATTCTTAGATCAGACTGTAATGAAGCACAGCCATACTCTAACCTTCAATCAAAAAACAGAGGTAGTCCAAAGGGCTTGAGTGAAGTCTGACATCCCACCTGTGACCCAGAGGGTGACAGGACTAACAACAGAGTATAAAGGATTAGTTCATTTAAAATCACTTTAGCGTTCAGATCTATGAGACTCAGTCTCCCTGATACCCTCCCTGTGGGAATAATGACACCTTGGTGAAGTTTCCAGTAGTTTATTCGGTTACGTAGGTAGATGGATGAGTCTTAGAACACAGATGCTGTTATTCTATCAACTTTCTAAGTTTAGAAGTGCAATATTTAAAATGTGTCCCTATTTTTGGGCCATTGTCCCTACATTATTTTAGGCTTTCTACAGATTTCTTGTGCTAAGAGGTTCAGATGTATGTTCTTCGTGCATTTTCACATTGTTGGTAACTAAAGAACCCATTGTGTTAGGTTGGCATAATGGTTAAGGTGTTTACCTTACAGACACAAGGTGCGGTGTTTAATATATGGGGTAACTGGCTAGGCTTAAAATGGCTCACAAGAGCACTTACCCTAGTACTAATCTATGTACCTATGAAATATTTCCATTTCCTGGTTTGTTATATCGTTGGATTGTTCTGTGCATGCATGCGAGTACAGTTCCACAAATATTTGGACCTTGTCCTGGATGGAGCTGTACTTTTTATCTTTGTATACAAGTTACAGAATAATTTGTAGAAGTTTTCATTGATTTAGTAGATTAGCTAGGAATTTGGATGGCATTTGTACCCATTCAGCATAACTGGCTCTTGTTTTTATTTCTTGAAAAGAGAGATGGCTGGAATGCATTCTGTGTGGAGTATGCATACCCCTCCCTGTATCTGTGTGGGTTCTTTCTAGGTGCTCTGGTTTCCTCCCACATCCCAAAGACATGCTGTAGGTGAACTACTGATTCTTGGAACTGCCCATAGGTATGACAGTATCCTGTAACAGATGAGACTTTATCCAGGATTAGTTTAACTGCATTACATCCACTGAGAGGGTGGACAGACTGTCTCCTCTAGGACTCTAAATTTGATATAACAGGAGCCAGAGAATGAATGAATGAATGAATGAATGAATGAATGAATGAATGAATGAAAGAATGATTGATTACTAAGTTATTGACAAACAGAGATAAACTGCAGTCTTTAAAGTTAAAATTCTGCTTCAGTTACAGTAGTTTAGTGTGTTGAGACCAGGGTTGCCAGATTTCCGACTGGCCAGGTAGGGACAAATAAACACAGAGCTACTTCTGTTTAATGCGAAACATCCCAGTTCCGCATTACACAGAAGTAGCTCTGTTTTGCGATGTTTTGATTGGCCCGTATACTGGTATACGGGCCAATCAAAAATAGCTAAACATGGAGCTACTTCTGTTTAATGCAGAACATCGCAGTTCTGCATTAAGCAGAAGTAGCTCTGTTTTGCGATGTTTTGATTGGCCCGTATACCGACATACGGGCCAATCAAAAATCGCTAACCACAGAGCTTCTTGTGTTTAATGCGGAACTTCCGCATTAAACACAAGAAGCTCCATGTTTAGCGATTTTTGATTGGCCCGTATGCCGGTATACGGGCCAATCAAAAAAAATAAAGCGGAGGCTGCCCGGGATTTAAACCGGCAGTGCGGGACTCAGGATCAGGCTGCTGATCTCAGGACAGTCCCGCCCAAAAAGGGACGACTGGCAACCCTGGTTGAGACTTAGCAATCACTAACAAACAACCACACATTTTATGCAGTTATTAAATACACCTTAGAATTTAATTACCAAATGCATACAAATGTTTGCATAAACAAGCTTCTAATTTAAAATGTATACCTTAACTCTGCACTTGTCAAACAGAAACACCATACCTAAGACATGTGAACTCCTACAACAACGGTTAGAAACACATCTACAAGACGTGATGTGGGTTATTTTAACATCTGCAAGCTACCCGTGGATGCAAATTTTATGCAAGTATTATGATTCGTGTATAAACTAAACTGTGATAAACACTGTGTGGAGGAAGTCTCAATAAAGATCTAAGTGTTCCTGAACCACAGATATTGTGATGTAGGTTGTAACATCACACTGATCATATATAGTCTTAAAAGCCTCCAAGTGTCTCCATACAAGTGTTTTATAACAAAACAGCAATGGTGGAGTTAATGTTTTTGTGGTCTAAAGTGTTTTTCCCTCTTAGTCATGTTTTCTAGGTCTTTGTCTCCCTACTGTCTGCCAATTTAGTTTTCTCTCCTGTACATTCAGAGAATTGAAGTGGGATCATCATACAGGCAACCATTTTTTTTTCTGCTAACCTTCATGCAGTCTTGAGAAGCAGGCACACTTTTTTGTCATTATCACTCTGTTTTATTAAAAACAAACAAAAAAAATCAACATTCTGCATGCTGTTCTTGACAGGCAATTTTAAGACTGAACAGTTTATTCTCTCAGCTCCTGATTTTTTTAATTCCAGTTACACACACAGACTTCACTCTCCAGGTTGCTAGCAATCAGAAATCCCTCTGTGACAGAATAAGCCAAAATAAGGTAATGGCTGTCCAAGTAGTACTCTACATAATCCAGATATTCAGGGAGGACTTAGCAAGTATAGTGACTACAGCTGCCCACTTTCAGACATGACTCGGGCCAGAACACTGCAAACCCACTTTCAGACATATCTCAAGCCAGAACACAGCAAACATAAGAAGCAAAATCTTATATCTGCAGAAAGAGGTGCATACTTCAGTAAGTACACAAATGAGGCGATCTCTGCTTGAATTACAAAGCCATGTCTGACACAGCTCTGTTAGAAATGCTACATCTAAAGAAATCCCAATCCCTGTGCACCACACGCTCCAGAGACCTCAACCTCATTACACAATGAACAGAACATGCTGGAGGGACAGGTTCATAACCCAGAAACTGCCCATGCTATGGAATAGACTTCCCATACAAATCAAACAGAGCACCTCACTGGCCCTCTTCAAGAGAAATCTTGATGAGTGGATGGGAAGTAGAAAATTCACCCCGGAGATCATTCCAGTGCATCTACTGGACAGAGGCACTGGGAACTAGGATTGGGTGGCATGATGAAAGGGTATTCCTATGGGCTAGGCTTGTAAAAGCTCCAGGGCCATTAGCCTAGTACACCCCTATGAACCTATGTAGTGCAATGGCATACCAGCAAAAGCAATACAGTGACAAAAAAATCAGGTTTTGTACCCATAATACAGATGTTTACAGAACTTAGTTTGTCATCAGACCTTTAGTGTCTCTTACAGCAATTTTTTTTTTCAAAATAATGCATAGTGCATTTTCAACATTCCAAAAGAAGTTATCATAAAATATCAATTGATATCATATAAAAAAATTTAGCTCAGGTAAAAAAGTCATGTAAAATATTAGGAGTTTTACCTGCGTAAGCAATGAATTCCAACTTCATTCTCTTCTAGCACAACCAATGTGCCACAACCTGCACAGAAACACAGAAAAATTACATTTAAAAGAACTTTTTTTTTTTTTTTTAATCAAACCTGCACTGATATATCTGGTATTTATCACTGGTAGCAAGTTAATTTGAAAAAGTAATCAATCAATTTCAGGTCATTTTAAAGAAACAATCAATAACTGTAATAGCAAGCCAAAGTAATACTGTCTCTATGAGAAAAAAATTCTAGCTGTAGTAAAATTGGGAGTAAGAACCTCACAGTTTTTCCCCTGTCCGTAAAAACACCACCACTACTGGATAATTAACAGAATCTGAAGCAAAACTCCAGAAAGGAGAATGGTGGGCAAGATGTATCCTGCTGTAAGAGCTTCTCACATTATTGGTGGCTTAGCAATATCAAATACTGCAGCTCTACCACAGAAAAGAAATGAACCCCTAGCTCCCGGAAGGGAGGATCTTATGACAATATATTCATACCACCGCAGCACAGGTATCATCTATAAAGTCACCATGGAAAAAAGGTACAAAATATAGCCAACAGCCTTCATGTTCTGCAGCAACCTGGCAAATATTCACATGGCTCATAAAATACGAAGATTATTTGAGGGACACTGTTTGGTTACCTGATTATCTTCTCTGTCATTTTAAAGTGGGGAAATAGCTGACAATCCTTCCTAACCGCTTATCTTTTTTACTCATCAACATCCACAGTATGAAGAAGGGGTTCTCATAGGAGTAATTACTAAGGGAAGAATACTGGGAAATGGACAGCATGTCTACAGTTAGATTGTATTGACCTTTGATATGAAATAAGGATCAATAATGTCCCAGTGAAACACCAAATACATGGAGGAAACAGACATGGCCATTAGCTCAGAAATCCTTATAAATAAAGTGAAAGCTATCAAAAAAGTTTTTAAAGAAAGAACTTTCAGTTCTGAGAATAAGACTGGAGAATGTAGCAAAAAAAGGCAAGGTCAGCTTCTCAAACTAAATAAATATCCTTGGAGGATTGGCTCTTGGGTGGGGGATTTCAGCAAATGAAAGAAAAAAAAAACTCCCACTCAAAAATGAGCTACAGTACTACATACGTTAAACAAATTCTAGAGGAACTGAATCTCCATCCAAACGGAAACTGCAGACGGTTGCTAGATATAATCTGAGGAATGGCTAAGGTCTGAATCAAACACTTCTAATAGATAAGATACAATCAAGGAACTGGAAAAAGAATAGGAGCCCACATTTCTGACTGATGCCTACATAGTAAATGTTTCTATCTGTCTCCATAGGTTTTCTGCATCAAAAGTTTCTGAGATGCCCTTAATATGCAGACAATGTGGATGAATATTCTGAGGCACAGGATACTACTGGAACTGTATTAACCATGCTATCAATCTGAATGCATGTAAAGTTGGCATATAGCTAGCTAGACGGTTCCACTTCATATCATCAAATTTCATTTCATCAAAGCCCAAAACATCGAGAGACCAAATCGTAGAATACCCATATCATCGAATCTCAAATCACTGAAAACTAGAAAGCAACTAGAAATAACATTCCACAGATATAGTACTGCATATACTCCAAGGTCGCACTACAGTGGGGGAAAATGTAATTTCCTAACCCCACTGTAGTGCGACCTTGGAGTTGGTATATTTAATTACAGGGGTGTGGGGGGCTCTGCCCTCCACATGGGGGGTGCATGGGGGGCTTTCCCCCCTGCATACATGCAGTACTAACTCCGTGGAATGTTATTTCTAGTTGCTTTCTAGTTTTCAATTATTTGAGATTCGATGATATGGGTTTTCGACGATTTGGTCTGCATGTTTTCAAATTCGATGAAATTAAACTTGATGATATGAAGTGGAACCAGCTAGACATATGTACCAAACACTGTATACTGTGAAGCAGATGAAAGGCTAGAACCAGAGCTTGTTGCACTCACTAAATAATGACTGGAGGTGCAAACAAGTAGAAAACTGAAAGATCTCAGTGTCTGAAAACATCATTTTAGTAGCTGATGAACTACAGGACTGCTTGTAAGTAAATTTGTTAGTGAGAGAGCAGAACTCTCCTGGAATATGTACTGAACCCACATTGTAGCTAGCTAGAATGTCTCATTCTCTGCCATCATAGCCCTCCTACACAGATGACAGGAATGTGTATTCTACCATATCACTACCATGTTGTATGACTGTATAAACAACATCCCCGGGGAATCCGCAAGCCCACAGTTTGAAGTAATGAATAAGGATATGGCAGGTGTTTATAGCTATCAAGTCCCTTTACCCTAGGTACACCTATGACATGGTCATTACTCATACAGGTGCAAATGATTTGAGACATGCATACCTAGATTATATGAGGGGAGATATGACCAAGCCTTCATAGTAAACATTCAGGGGCAATATAAAGCCAGTCTTGAAGAACATCCTACCCACAGTTCGAACAATGCTTCAGTATAATCAAAAGATGGCTAACTTCAACAACTGACTCAACTACTCATGTCATTCTAAGGGGTTCCAAAGTCAATCAGCCTGAACAGAGATAGATGACTAGCCTACCTATTTGACCAGATATGGATCGCACCTTTCACCGCACAGCTTTAGTATATTGGCAAGGATACAAGTGAGGTACACCGTGTACTACTGGAGGTAGTAAGTTAAACATGCCCAAAATGTGTTGCTGCAAGGTGTCAAGAAAAGCCTTTCATCAAATGTTTTTTTCATGTACCTTTTCCACTATGCTCATATTTATAGCAAAAATCTATTTCATGTCATGCCAGGTTTCTTAGTTTTTCATTGTACTTGTATCTACAGGAAAAAATCAGTTGGATCATACCAGTTTTCTTAAAGTTTCACTTTAGTCATATTTATAACAAAATTCTGTTTTTAACACATGCCAGGTTTCTTGTATGCATGATAAGAATGATCTAATATCATTATTTGTTTTGCTTTATCACAACATTTAAGTGTTCGCAAATCCACAAGTTAATAATACATAGTCTAACAGCTTAGATGTCTTAGTGAAAGACATGTTTTTTATTATCTACACATTTATCAACCTAGTCTCTAAAAAGGAAATATAGATGCTGTTCTTAGCATATTAATCTATATTCTGGGTAATGGAGTTGTGTCTTTTTAACACATTACTATATGCTCCCCTAACGAATATTTAAAGAAAATTACAGTTGGGAGGGCGTGGCTAGGATGGCAAGCAGCTAGCAGCACAAAACTTTTGTTCTGCCTGTTTTCAGTTATTCTGAAAGGAATTTTTAGTTTTAGTGGCAAACACTATAAGTATAATCATATCATTTTCATTCTAAAATAGTTTAGTGTCAAAATTAAGAAGAAACAACATGTTTTAAAGATTATTTTTGATCTTAATCCTGTCAGAAGTTCTTCAAACATATGTAGTCATTAGTCACTCTAAAGCTTCCCTTCACGATAGTGTGATAAAGAAAGAATTACAATCATTTATAACAAGTATTCATGACCTTTCTGTCAACATAGACAATTTGGAGAGTAAAATGGAGAGTATAAAACAGGATATCAAGAAACAACTGGATTTACTCAATGAAATCATCCAAACCATTCAGATCAAATCTCATCCATTGAAGAATCAATTAACAATATATATGAAAGACAGACTGAAAATGAAAATCAAACTGAACTTCTAGAAAAAGTGGAAGATCTGGAAAGTAGGTCCAGATGAAATAACAACAGACTATATAGAGTGGCAGAGAAGGAGGAAGGTAATAATATGGTACAATTTCTAAATAACTGGTTACCAAAAACCTTAAACTTACCAGAGTCACTATCCTTCGGAATACAGAGAGCTCATATGTCCCTGTAAAGCAATTCATCAATAAACAACTTATCTGCTCCAAGATCCTTAATTGTTCAATTTCTATCTAGATAAACAACCGTAAAAAGCAGACTGATGAACAAAATCCAAACAAGTTCCAGGCAGGCAGGTAGATCGAACTCCAGATGTAACTTTAAATCAAAATAAATTTATTTGTATAAAGCGATTTTCATCCAATTCTATACATTAACTTCTTCAGATACACTGTTACTAAAGAAAATGGTGCTTAAAATACCCTCCCTTACTAGTCATGTGATCAAAACACCAATCAAGAATTTAAAGTACCCTCTACATAAGAATACTTATACTACTCAGATTTCTCTCATACAAAAACATATACTACAATTTTTTTTTTTTTTTAAAAATTAAATGTTAAACATGAGTAAAAACATAAATATGAAAATCTAAACTTCTATTCAACTACTCATAAATATTACCTTTTTAAAATTTTCAGTTTTAAGATGCTGTGGATAGAACACATGTCATTTAAACCTGGTAGTGTACATGCATCCAGGCGTATTTGCCACAACAATTCAGATAATTCCAACATTACTGTCATTGGACCACCTCTCGGGTTAAGCTGCATCTGCTATTTTATCCAAAATTTAAAAGTGTGCCCTGGGTTCAGATTGGCATGTTTTGCTAGGGCACTTTCGCCCTTATTCCTGGAAATACTACATAGGTGTTCATAAATCCTTTCACATAATTTTCGTTCTGTTTTTCCTATACAGAATGAAGGGCATTCTTGACATCTAGACAGGTACACAACCATTTTAGATTGACAATTGCATCTATTATTTTTCTTCAATTTCATGCCCCTGACTTTTACATAATTCCCTTCTTCTATATATTTACAATAAGGGCAACTGTCACATTTAAAAGTACCCGGATTCCTATACAATTTCTTTCTCCAAAATATTTTTCAAATTTATGCCCCTCCTGTAAAACTATATCAACTATAGAATACTTTAAAGAATGTATTCACTTAAAAATAGACCCTAAGGGACTTAGAATTTGTCAGTATCCGACAAGACTGACACCAGACTCAGACTTTCATAAAGAACTTATAAATCTTTTTAACCAGCAAGGACTTGAATTATTAGCATTAATGATCAAATACTACCATAAGACGGCTAAAGTCATAGTCCATGATGTAAAAATACTTGATGAGTCAATAAGAAATCATGTTGACTTTTGCAGGTATAAATTTGAATATCTGCGAATTTTTCAGAGCACAGATCAACACCTAAATAAATTGAAGGCAACCAAGATAAAAAAGCTGAACTGGGACCAGCTCCAATACAAGAACGGCACCTCCTAACCTTGCCCATCATCAGCGCAAGTGTGGAATGCATAAAACCACACCCACCCTATGAATATGCAAGACATAGAGGGAGAAAATAACACAGTAATCACCTCAAATGACCCAAGTGATGTCACCATGAAGGAGGAAGTACGAGGTGGAAATAATATAGGATGGGGCAATAACGAAATTCGGAGAAGCGAGCGGATTCTTAATCAACATCAAGGGCAAGCTAATAACAATTCAAATTGGAATCAACATGATAATGTCGATTATTACCAGAGCGGACAATATAATAATGACCAAAGGTCAAATAATTGAAATGGGGTGAAGCAGGACTTTACCAGATGCAAGCAGCAGAGGAAGAACAACCACACAAAAGCCCACAACAAGAGGTGGAGGTAAATTCCTCACAGTATCTTCCAGATGGACAGAAATGTGCTCTAGTTAAGAATGTGTAAGGGGACTTCACAATTTACACCTATTCTTCCTTTGAAGTTCCCGTAGAACTGGTTGAACTCCTTGCTAAAGGACTGACTTTCGTCCCTGACCAGAGCATGGACTTGGCTAAAACAGTATTGGACTTAAAATTCTTTGTGAGAAAACTTAATCTAAATTTAATCATGGGTAACAGTAATGCCTTAGATGTAAGACCCTGTGCTATATCCAATATGTATAACCCCCCCTTTACAACCTAAGTTAGAAATTTTTGAGAAAGTCTGCAAATTAGATTTTAGAAGCATAACTGGCAAGGACAGGCACCATAAAAAGAATATGAGTAAAGAGGAATGGTAAATACTAAATGTATTGAAAACAGCCCAAGTAAGAGTAATGAAGCTTGATAAAGTGGTGGTTTAGTCTTCATGGACATTAACGACTACAAAAATAGAGAAAATACTACAAACGTAAACTTATGAGGAAGTGTCACTAAACCAATTTAACATTGCAAACCAGCGTATCAGAATATGCATTAATGACTTATTTACTGAGGCTAAGATAGATTTAGACCTTTATAACTACACAAACATTCTAGCACCTCTAACTTTGGTGTTCCAAAAATCCATACAGATTTGAATGACCCCCCCCCCACTTAGACCAATAGTGGATGGAAGAAATTCTACAATGTACGCATGCTCCAAAGTAGCAGATAATATCTTGAAAAAAATATTTTGAAAAAATATGTAATTACTGAAATTCAAATATGTAAGGATTCATGGTCCTTTTTAGAGAAAATAAATTCATTAGAGTTTAACAATGACTATAATTTCCTGACAGTTGACATCAAAGATCTCTATACATATATACCCCATGGCTTAGGCATATAATGGGTATCCATCATGCTGTATAAAAAGGGAGCTCCAACAACTGAAATACATCTAGTGGAAGAGTTACTTGATATTATCCTTAGCAATAATTTCATTTTTTCAAACAGAAATACTACTTACAAAAGATAGGAGTGGCAATGGGGTTTCCGTGCGGAGCCAACTTTGCCAATATGGAAATGGCATATTGGGAGCAAGAATTTATATTTAATAAGGTAGGCATAGCTCATTCTATATATTTTTTCACAAGATACCTGGATGACATATTTATGATTATAAAGGGTGATAGCCAGGTGGTGACAACATTGTTCGATTTCAACAATATGCCCAATTTCTTACAGTTTACCTTTTCCTACCATGACTACGAGATCCCATATTTAGATGTTAAGTTGAATAAAAATGAACAGAAAGGCTACACAGCTAGAATTCATCGTAAAAAATGTATTTCCAACACCTTTCTGCATTTTTCAAGTGTTAACCCTTACCAACAAAATGAGTTGTTGTGAAAGATCAACTGGTAAAGGCAGCCAGAATGGTGACTAGTAACCTTGAGTTTGAAAATGAATGTGAGAACTTAAGGGGGATGTTCACTAAATGAACATACCCAAGTAACTTGTTGGATGAATTAATAGAAGAGGTTAAAAGAAAAAGAAGGAATAAGCTTTATAGGCTCATTTTAGAAGATGAATACATACATGAGGGGCAGTTAACTGAACCAGAGGAGATAATAGTAAATATTAATATTAACACCAATTTTAGAACAGGATGTGTGACTACTTATCAGGCAGCTTACAAAGTGAGAAATATTATATACAAGAATTGGAATTTCATCTTAGGTGAAATGGATTTGATTGGTAAAATAGGAACAAGTCTGAAGATTATTTACAGGAGGGGCATAAATTTGAAAAAATATTTTGGAGAAAGAAAAAAATTAAATTGTATAGGAATCTGGGTACTTTTAAATGTGGCAGTTGCCCCTATTGTAAATATATAGAAGAAGGGCATTATGTAAAAGTCCGGGGCATGAAATTGAAGAACAATAATAGATGCAATTGTCAATCTAAAATGGTTGTGTACCTGGCTAGATGTCAAGAATGTCCTTCATTCTGCATAGGAAAAAAAAAACGAAAATTATGTGAAAAGATTTATGAACACCTATATAGTATTTCCAGGAATAAGGGTGAAAATGCCCTAGCAAAACATATCAGTCTGAACCCAGGGCACACTTTTAAATTTTGGATAAGACAGCAGATGTGGCCTAACCCGAGAGGTGGTCCAATGACAGTAATGTCGGAATTATATGAATTGTTGTGGCAAATACGCCTGGATGCATATACACTACCAGGTTTAAATGACATGTGTCCTCTCCACAGCATCTTAAATTGAAAATTTTTAAAGGATAATATTTATAAGTAGTTGAATAGGAATTTAGATTTTCATATTCATGTTTTTACTCATGTTGAACATTTATTTGTTTTTTAAAAAAAGTTTTAGTATATGCTTTTGTATGATAGAAGTCCGAGTAATATAAGTGTTCTTATGTAGAGGGTACTTTAAGTTCTTGATTGGTCTTTTGATCACATGACTAGTAAGGGAGAGTATTTTAAGCACCATTTTCTTTAGTAACAGTGTATCTGAAGAATTTCATGTATAAAATTGGATGAAAAGTGCTTTATACAAATAAAGTCAAGTACTCCAATTAAAATAAATGGGAAAAGCATAAGATTTGACAATAAATATACTTCTTCAGTGATCTCTAACAGAAAAGCTTTCATTCCTCTAATTAAAAACTTGAAGAAGTCAGACATCAAGGCTCAAATTAGCAAAACAGAAAAAAGTCCAATCTTTCTGTAGTGAAGAAAACAGTGTTTAATAATTCCACAAACAGGCAAAATAAGCACTTTCGTATTGAGCACAAGACTTCATCAGATTTCATTTTCAAAAAAACAACTCACATACATATATATATATATATATATATATATATATATATATCACAACCAATTGCTTAATTAAAACACTTCATAAATTGAATAATTACATAATGAATTAAATAAAAAAATTTTTTGTTAAAAAACACACCGATTTACTGCTAAAATGCAACATATAAATGAAGCCTTTACCTAAATCCTCACAAAGATGAAATGTGTGTGTATCAGTATTTTTTCTATGATAGATGAAAGAAAATCGTTTATACTTGTGAAGCTTTCAAAAATAATAATAATGGTTTAATAGAAATATATTCATTAAGTCCTGGGTAGATACTGGATTTAAGCCTAAGCTGCCACCTTAGCTCTCTGTTCAATAAAATATTTCTAATGTCTCTTCCCCTGGAATTGTTTCTTACAATATCTATAATCCCAAACTTGAAATTGCTGGGGGAAACACAGTCTAGGGTATGCTTATATAAAGCACTTGTCTCTTTTTTGGACTTAATATCGTATAGATGCTCATATATCCTATCTTTCAAAGCCCTTTCTGTTTTCCCTATATAAAATGTTGTGCATCCCTCACACAGCCAAATAAACTAACATCCTAGTGTTTCAATTACCTTTACAAAAATGCACACGGCTTTTCAAACCATTTTGTAAATGTAAAAAACTTTCCTTAATTATGGTAGGGACAATATCTGCATCTTCCACAAGTATTTGTACCTTGTCTGTCCCTAACATTTTTAGCATCTGCCTGCTCAAATTCACTTTTCATGTTTCTACCAGTTCTATAAGAAAATGTGGGCCCATCTCCCACTATTTCTTGTAATTCTTTACTTACTTTGAACATACGCCAATTTGCCCTTATAATGCTTGTAAAGGGCCCAGTAAAACCATTAAACTCCACTACACATGCTCTATGAAAGTTCCTTGTATCACTGTCATGATTAGAACTTAATAAGGGTTTACCTAAAAGTACCTTGTACTTAAGTCCCCCACCCTTTGTACACTTCGTTCAAAATCTTCTGTACGAAGTCAATGGGGTAACCACTTTCCTTCAAAATGTCAAACTCTCTTAACAATTCATTTTTGTCTGAAGTCACCCTTGCAATTCTGACTGCTTGTCCCTTAACCAAGCTTTTTTTCTGAAATGTGGGGTGACTACTAGTAAAGTGCAAATAACTATTGCACCAAGTATCTTTTCTGTAAATCCTGGATTTAAAACCATCTTTTGTGTGAGCTATAGTGGTGTCCCGGTAATTTATACTTTCTTTGTCCCAAGTGTAAGTAAACTCAAAAAAAGAGGTTGTACCGTCGATGTATTGCATAAAGGAATGTTGTATCCAACCAATAAGTCCAATCTTTCCGTGGTGAAGAAAACCGTGTTTAATAATTCCACAAACAGGCAAAATAAGCACTTTTGTCTTGAGCACAAATTATTTTTCCTGCTAAAATCAAGATTTTTCTTCCTGAAGGTGAAAGAATTTTCAACACACTTGATGAAGCTTTGGATTTTGCACAGAAAAATAAACTCTTGGGCAAACCCAAAGAAATGTACTGGTCTTTCTCTAGTCTTGAAGTTAAGCAACTAAAATATATGGACAACTAAAGACAAGAACAGTAAAAAGTTTAAAGAAAAATAATTTCCTCTTTTCATTTGTTCTTATATGATGTTAAGGCAATACTGTTTATTTCATCTAAACATTATAAACAACTGCATAACTAGTACTTTGCAAAATTATATACAGCAATGTAGTATAAGAGTAGAATTTAATACAAGTATTTATTGTAGTTACAATAGGCTTAATATGAATATATAGTAGTGTAGTTTCTTTTTTTCTTGGGCTTTGTTTCCATGTTTCTTGCTTTCTTATTTTATTTTTCCCTATATCATAAGTTCTTTTTCTCTCTCTCTCTCTCTCTCTTTCTTTTTTTATTTTTTTACTAGCATTTAAAATGAAAAGAAATGGCTTTATCTTAGTAATGGGAGAAGAGTTTAGATGGTGTGATGGGTTGGGCTTCATTTAAATGTCCGCTATTTCAGTATTCAGTGTTAAATTAGTTTCATACATTTTCTTTTTTGAATCTTTACTCATCCGAAGTATTCACAAGCTTCCCACATGGCTACATTCCCACTCAAATACATCAGCATACATTTTTTCATGCTGAAATGAGTCTCAAGCTATTTCTTGAAGTACAGAGGTGTGTAGTAAGTTTGCCAGCACGTACATGCAGCAGGAAGAACAGTCTGACCATTGAACTCACTGGAATTAGGTTCACTGGAATGCTGAGATGGACAGAATAAAAGAAACTGAAGAAAGCAAAAGTAAGATATGTCAAGGAATAAAGCAATGTGATATATTTTTGTGTAATGTATTACTAAATTGTATTTTTCTATGTAGTTTAAATACTAAAAAACAAGAACTATTGATTTCTGATGCGGCATGTGGAACACTGTGTTCCTAGTCATTTATATTTAAATTACTTGTTTGCAGATAAAAATACTCAGCTGCAGTACTGTGTCTAAACACTTAACTTGTTTTGGCTTCATATCTTTTCTAATCAGCTTAAGCCAACATGGAATAACAGAGAGTTAAATACACAAACCAATACCTGATTTAAATACTGAATGAATAGCTCTTTTCTATTAGACAAAGCACGGGTCATACACAGATAGTAAATGTGTTTCTTTCAGAGGTTACAATTAATACAACAATGTCATCCTTAATTTCTCATATCATTCTTATTTTAGCATCTGCTTGACACTCCAATTCAAATAACAACATGCATAGTCAGATCTCTTCTTCTATCACATTATTGATAACAAAGAAAAGTTAATTTGTAATTGATTCTGTGTATATATTTATTATTACTGGATTGCAGTTTTTAACGTATGTTTCTTTTTTTTTTTTTTTTTTTTTATTAGTGTTTTGTTAGTTGGCAAAAGTGAATGCTTGCTGATCTTTTTGCAAACAAGGCACTTCGTATTCAAACTGAAACGTGTTACAGTTGTCCACCAAACATCTGCAGAAAGAGTAGTGGTACGAATACACATGAATTTCATACTGCATTCCCTCTGCCTATAGTTAGAGAAATGTGGAACATAAAACATATTATTGAGAACAACTGGAGAATTATTCTCGGAAATAAGGAATTGGCTTCTATTTAAGGGGTGACACCAAAATTCACAAGAATCACCAACATTAAGTTTATGTTGGAATTATCTAAAGACAAGGATAGCAACAATGCCCGTGTATGCTCCAACAAGAAAGGAACTTTTGGTTGCATGAATTGCAAACAATGTAGATTCATTAAAAACTCATCCTTTGTTATTGTTGAACATTTGAGACACACTTTTTGGGAAAAAAAAGTATTATAACTGCAATAGTTAGTGTGTGGTTTATTTAGCTATTTGTACCACATGTAAAAATTATTACATAGGGAAAACTAAGAAGTCTAAAACATAGGATATATGAACATACTTTAGCTATAAAGAAAAAAGATAAGACTAATTCATTATCTAGACATGCACTTTCATAGTGTTGACAATGCTTTATTAGCTGGGGATTTAAATAACACATTGGAATGCAAAGAGGCATTTTGGCAGCTCCTATTTGGGGTGGATATATTACCTGGCTTAAATGAAGTTATTAACTTGAAATGTTTTTTAATGTATAGTTGAAATATTTATGTTGAAGTACATGACATTATGTAGGATTTATTATTATCATTATTTTATTTTGATTATAATTAGTTACTTGACTGATTTGGGCATTACATCATTTCCTGTCATTTAATTTAATTTAGTATAAAATGAAGGGGTAGGTCTACGAGTGTTTTTTCTGATGAAGTTCACGTCAATAAAGTGAATCAAAGCGCTAAGTCTATTTGTCCGAGTGTGGCTATTTGAAAGTTGGTTCGAGTTGGTTTTCTTTTTGGTTATTGAATAAGACATATACAGCTCACAGCATGTTTTAAATGGAAAACAAGTACCATTAAAAAGCAGATCTTAATGATTATGGACATAAACCGATGTTTCTAACAGGTTAGAGAAACGCATTAAGAATAGATGATAACCGTCTGGGTATTGCTATAAGATTTAGGTATTAGATCTGCAATACAAAGCAAAGTCCTTAGATAGTAAAAGCTGAGAGATTGTGTTCAGAGTCACCACTGCTATAAATCTAAGGAATTAAATGGGAAAGATGGAGGGTTCATTCATAACATTTAGTTGTACCCTTCACATCCAAGATGTACTTACCCTGAATATTTCTACTGTCCGTTTAACTGAAATATCTATTAAATTATAGGGAACATTAAGTTAGTTAGGAAGACACCAGATGCTGAAAATTATCTAAAATTATTTTGATTTGGTTTCTCATTTTGATAGTGGTCTGATAAATGCCTGTATAGAAATATTAATATAGTGGTGTAACAGTTCTAATAAGAGACACTAATATATAGGAGATGCTGTATCATTTAGGCAAATATATAGGAATCTCCTTTCAGAATTCTTTATATATCTATACAGGTACATTTTGTTAATACAGAGTTATGCCAAGACAAAGAAATAAGTATAAGTATACATCATCTTTTTCTTATTATGGCCAAAAGATATATAAAGTTGGGAGTTTAATGTATCACTTAGATGTTTAATACTAAATTGTTATGACTCAAAGGTTGACACAGAGTGTATGTCTGCTTATTAATGTGTTTATAAGTGTATGTTAGTGTGCATGGATGGGTGTGTGTGCGTGCATGTGTATGTAGGGCTTTGATTATTGTGTGTCTGTCTGTATATGTAATTGAACAGGCTATTTTAGGAAACTAGCTATACAACATTATATTGGCATATATGGATATGGTCGTACCTACATCTGAGTGTGCTAGCATGCACACATACTAAACATATTTTGGGGTTTTGTTTGAAAATATCTCTCTTCCTTCATTTGCTAAGATACATTATAAGTAAATTTTCATCTTTTATTTATATATTAACATGAGTGCTCTTAATTAATGTTTGTAGGCTTCTTATAGTAGGCTAGCATATTGAATAGGTTTATTTTACTACCTTGTTTTTGGTTGGGAGAAATGTATTACAACCAAAACAGAGCACTCGGAAGGACAAAAACCACATACTGTGCAGAGTTTTATTAAATCCTCAAACGAAGTAAAAGGCCACAAATAAGCAATTATAAAACCATCTTACCAATTATCCAATTAAAGTTGTTACCATAACAAAAAGGGAGAACACAGTACACTTAGGAACAATGCCTATAAACATATGAAAACCTTTTAAAACATCTCCCTCTCTTAAGATAAAAGATTTTTTAAAAAATATATATCATAAACACATATTACCATCTAGTAATAGCAATTAATGTTCAAAATAAATAACTATAAAATCCAAAACTTGTGCATAAAATATATAAAAATACAAAGCATGTACATATAAAATTACATATAATCATACCAAGTTATTATACCCTAGCAAATCTAAAGCAAAGTTCCCTACAACTTAACTGATCTTAATTTTAAAGCAGGTGCTAAGGAGATAATATCATTCAAACCTGGCCATTTGTTGGCTTCTAAAATGATTTGTCAGTATAGTTCTCTGTATTCTAACTTTTGTCTCCTAAGGCCCTCCCCTTGTATCAATGGGGACCCTTTCTAGTAAGTAAAAGAAAAACTTTGCACCCTGACATAAAAGCATATGTTTAAAAAGTGCATTTATTTGATTTTCTTTTTATATATTACAAACGTGTCCATAGATTCTCTTTCTAAGTTTTCTTTCAGTTTTGCCTATATAAAATGCCCCACAATTCTCACAAATTGCAATATAAACTATCCATTTGGTATCACAAGTATAAAGAGATCTACTTGTGATATATTTATCTCTACTAATATAAATATCCACAGTATTGCAGACAAAGGGACATGAAGAACAAAATCCACATTTAAAAGTCCCCACTTTTATTAGAAAATAAAGTGGACTGATGGTTGTCTAAAATATCTTTAATACTACGCCCCTTTCTAAACATATATTTTAATGGCTTATCAAAAATAAATCTCAAATCTGACAGGCTTTCAAATTTTGCCCATTCCTTTTCAAAGATATTTTTAACAACATGGGCATCTCCATTATAATCTGTAACAAAAGCCCCTTCATAATTGCTCCTATCCTCTTTACTTACTTCATAAACCCTTCATGTATATAGTTTAAAGGCTAACTTTTTACATAAAATGGGTGTAAATCTATCCTTTCTGCCCAAAAAAACCCTCCTTCTGAACTTCATCAACTAGAGTTTTTGGATAATCCCTCAAAGAAATGTATTATATCCCAATACAATCTTAATAAAAATAAAGTAGTTCTTAGAAAATGAATAAATATATAAATGAATACAGGAAATGGACATTGGGTTTGGTTTTAACTCCATTTCTAATGTTTCTAAAGTGTGATGAATCCATCTACTTATATGATACTAATGGGTTTAAAACAATAGAATTATTGGTATAAACAATATACTAATATGAGTGCAATTTGATAAAAACATCTAAAACAGAGACAATTACCTGGATTTGTATAATGTAAGGTTTTCATAGGTCATATAACGTGTCAGTTTGTGAAATGACTCATTTGATTATTTAGAATTGTGAAACATGAAAATAAAAAAAATAGATCTAATTATAAGTGGTGAATTTAGTAGCCTAAATTTAGTTCATATTTGTCCACGCTTTGGGGAGAATAAGCATTAAACAAATTTCTTTCTCGCTTATATTTTTATTTAAATATGTTTCTTTTATAGTATTCTTAAAGTTAAACTACACTACTGTATTTACAAATTGGTTAGAGTCTCTATGAGTAATTTCAGTCTAAATAACAGACAGGGATGTCGGGAGGCATACGCACTGTACTGATTTCAGTACAACTTAGAAGAGGGGGTAGCATTTAAAAAAAAAAAAAAAAAGTACGTATTTTTAAAGGTTGTTGGCTCCTTTAAGGGGGAGATGAGTCAGTCGGAAGTGAGCTCACGTCATGTCCAGCTGGCCGCGAGTGGGAAATGTGCAGTAGTGAGCAAGTGGAAGACGACAATTGCAAATGGATGATCACGAGCGGGAAATGTGAAGATGGAAGGCAATCGAGTGTAACGAACAGATTATCAGGTAAGGAAAGTGTGTATGTGTCAAGTATGTTTGACTCTTCTACTAATTTTAAAGCAGTTACTTAGAGTGTCATTTACTGGCCTGTCTGTCAGGACTAGACTTGTCTCCTCTGAGGTATTCTCAGTCATGGGTCAAACAGCATCTGTCAAAGAGCCAAGTGGTTGTAATGCCTGTTAAATGACTCCAACCAAGTACAGTTATTCTGTTGAAATCCCATACATAAATTTTAAGTACAGATTTGACATATCCACAGCAAAGTTACAAGGAGTCAGCTTATGTTTGTGCAATATTGAGTTAGGTATTAGCAAGATTTAATGGATCAGTCTCACTAAAATGGCATGAAAGACGAGAACATCAAAGGTGAAGTAAAGCTAGGGCGGTTAACTGTTTAAAAGTGAATGTAAGTCACTGATTTATCTACAGGAGACGGTTATAATAGGAAAGCTACAATTTTCTTTATTTTGTGTGTGTGTGTGTGTGTGTGTGTGTGTCAGAAGTTTAGAAAGCCATTAAATATTTAATGCTTGCAATCTGTATATATGATTCTGCATTCTTTTTCTGCCTATAGGAACATTTACTGTAACTTTCAAGGGCCATAGTATTCTGAAGGAGGCACTGGGTGGCATTTGCTGTTGCATACCTGGCCTGGGATGTAAAACTTTATATAACATATGCAACGATGATGTGTCAGACTAACTAGTTTACTCTTTCTGGCCACCTGTGTTAATGATAGCACTGGTAATTGTGTTTCCTCCACCATATATAGTCGCTGGTATGTTCTAAGTGTAATAAAAGTTTTATGTTTTGAGACTGGTGCTTTATCATCAGTATTGTAATGACTGAGGAGGTTAGGTGGTGGAATACCAGAAGAAGGAGAATATTGACGAAAAGAGACCAAGACTAACAGGGTATTGGGAGCATAACTAACAAACATGAGAATGTGCTAGTATCATCCTTCTGCTACAAAGCCCTAATAAGGTTGCAGCCAGAATAGTATGCAGGTCTGGCTGCCACACAAAAAGAGTTGCTATATATACCAAAAAGGAGATTATACTGGTGTATACCATGCAGCAGAGAAGTACTGAGATAGCAAGGACTGTAGACGTGCCTCTGTGGTATAAAGAAAAACTTGATGGGTTTGCATTGTGTATACTGAAAGAACAAACATCTCAGTTTTACTCTTTCATTCTTTTTGAATTTCCCAAAGTCTTTTGGGTTTCTAACACCATGATGGAAATGGACCCCACTCCTGTGCCAAGGCATAATTAAAGTTCATGAATTCAGTCTTTGATGTTAGCCAGAAGTGCTCTTCGCAGTACCCGCAATGTGCCCAGTAATGACTCCTCCTACAATTTGTATGGAGTTATCAGTAACCTATTTAAGTAAGATTGTAAATTTTTTTTTACAAGACCCCCGTTGCTCCTACTACTACTACTGGAACTGTCTGGGTGTCTTTCTTCCACCTTGCCCTAATTTCTGCCTGCAAATCCTGGGATTTTGACTTCATGCCTCTCTGTACACAACACACTTTAGTCACTGGGTGTAGCAATTTCAAAAATCAATGCTACTTTTGTCTTTTTTTTTTTCATGGACTACTACATCTGGTTTTCTTACATCTATTTTTTGAACTATTCATAATGGATGATCCTATGTGATATAGGTTCATAGGTTCATAATAGGCTATCTGCCCGAGGGCATTTACAAGCCTAGCCCATAGTTTTGTGGCTTATGCCACCCCTCTAGTTTGGAGAAACTATGCCCATTATTTTGCTGTGCCTCTGTCGAGCAGTGACACTGAGGTAATCCCTGGGGTATATCTGCGATCTCCCATCCATTGGTCAAGATTCCTCTTGAACAAGGCCAGCGAGGTGCTCTGCCTCACATATACCGGGATTTTGTTCCACAGCATAGGGAGTCTTTGGGTGATGAATCTATCCCTCCAGCACGTCCTATTAATAACTGTGTCGAGGTTTAAGTCTCCCGCCCTTGTGGCTCTGAGGGATCTAGATTTTTTGAGGTGAAGCATGTTAATCAAATCTGGGTTTGACATGGTCTTGTATGTCAGGCACAGGTCACCTCTGAGCAAGCGGTAAGCGACTGAATAGAGCTGGAGTTTTTTCAGTTGGGCAGCATAAGACAGATTTTTGAGACCCTTTATCCTTTTGGTGAGGAACTTTTGTGGCCTCTCCAGCTGCTGCAAGTGTCGGGTCAGATACATTCCGAATGGGGCATTGTACTCAATCATTGGTCTGATGAGTGAGGAGTATAGGGAGACTATGACCTCCCTTGATCTAGATGTGAATCCCTTCATGATCAGGTGGGCAATGTAGAAGGTCTTCCTAACTACTTTAGCAACATGAGTGTCGAATGAAAGGTTACTGTCAACCTGGGTCCCCAGGTCCCTGATAACTTCTTCTGTGCTCAGTGGATTGCCACCTATATGGTAGCTAGGGGTAACCTTGTTTTTCCCGAAGGGTATGACTATGCATTTCTTGGCATTTAACTTTAGGCCATGGCTCTGGCACCAGTTATCCATTTCTGTGAGACCCTTCTGAAGGATTTCTGTGTCAGATGTGTTTTCGACTATGGCGCCCAGTTTGTAGTCATCTGCAAACTTTGTCAGTCATAACCCTCCTGTGTTTGCTTGTACTTCGGAAAAGTAGATGCCGAACAAGAGTGGGCCCAGGACTGAGCCCTGTGGGACACCACTTGTGACAGGCTTTGAGTCTGACATGGCGCCAGCAACTCTGACCCTGCGGGTTCTGTCACTCAGCCAGTTTGCAACCCATCTTGTGATGTATGGGTTTACAATTAAGCTGATGAGTTTTTCAATGATACCCGAGTGGGGTATTGTATCGAAGGCCTTTGCCAGGTCGAGGTAGGCTGTATGGACTGCCTTTCCCTCATCAATGGCCTTGGTGAGTGTTTCAAAAAGTCAACCAAGTTTAAAAGGCATGATCTGCCTTTGACAAAGCCAAACTGGGTTGGATCCAAAGTCTGCAAATTCCCTATGTCTTTATTTATGAGATCCATTATGATCCTCTCCATGGCTTTGCAGATAAGGCTTGTCAAACTAATGGGACGGTAATTTCCAGGGTCGGTGGAGGCACTGCCTTTGTGAAGTGGGACCACAGTCGCTGTGCGCCACTCCCTGGGTACGTATCCGGAGGTGAGACTAAGATTAAACAGCTGTCCTAACTGCGGGTTTAATTCCTCGTTGAGTTCGTGGAGCACACAGCCGGGGACACCATCAGGTCCCATGGATGCTGTGTTCTTTGCCTTGGAGAGAGCAGTTCTCACCTGGGCGTTAGAGATGTTTGGGGGGCTACAATCATTTGGTATAGATATCTCTCCTTTTGGGGGGGAGTTTGCACTGAACCTGTCAGCCAGTATGTTGGCAATGTCTGTAGGATCAGTAATCTTCACATCATTTTGAACTAATTCTGAGCATATCTGGGAGTTTCCTCCCAGGTTTCTAACATAGCTAAAGAAGGCCTTATGATTGTCTTTTGAGTCCTTAGCTATTTTTCTCTCAAAATTTGCTTTGGATGATTTTATGAGAGCTCTTAGCTTTTTACTTATAGTGATCAAAGGTGTCTTACCTTTTAAGGATGATTTTGCTCTATCTTGTAGTAGCTTCCTCCTTTTGTTGTAGAGTTTGTTTATGGCTGGGGTCCACCAGACTGGACGCTTGCCTTTGGTACAAAGAGTCTTTGTTTTGCTTGGGATTGCCTGATCCATGCAGTCCTGCAGGTGCTGGTAGAAGGCATTTGTAAGTGATTCAGCGGCTTGAGTAATGTTTACCGCCGGCTCGGGGGCCTTAAAGAAGACCACACTAGTCTTTAGAAGTGTGAAGTCGGCTTTCGAGAAGTTCTTTACTGTGGTCTTTTTTATTTCAGGTGGGGACGGGATGAGGACCTACAGCGAGATTAGTTTGTGATCTGATCTCACCAGTGAGGGGTATACTTCCGGTGTTGAACATTGTGCTCCCATGTTCGTGATGATGAGATCAAGTATGTTTTCTCCTCTTGTGGGGATGGTGACTAGTTGTTCCATGGCATTTGAGTTTATGAATTCCAGGAACTTTTGGGCTAGAGTGTTTGGGCTTGAGTAGTGTTCCCAGTCTATATTAGGGTAATTGAAGTCACCTAGTATGATGGTGTTTGGAGATACATTTATCCCCTCCAGTGTTTTCAGGAAAGCCATGTGAGGTTCCTGAGTTTGCGAGGGTGGCCTGTAACATGCTACAAATTGCAGAGCAGTCTTGCCTATGGTTAATTGCACCTGGATGGTCTCCGATGCATCGTGCGTTGCCACCAATCTTGAGGTGTGGGTGTCCTTGATGAATATCCATACCCCCCCTCCTTTCTTGGTATTGTCCGGATTTTGGGGCCGGAACGCATGATATGAGGTAAAACCTGATAGTGCTGGGGTGCTCTCAGGAGCCTTGAACCAGGTTTCTGTCACAGCACAGACATCGATGTTCTCCATACTGAGTAGGGCCTCGAGTGCGTGCATTTTGAGATTGAGACTTCTGGCATTGAGCAGCATTACCCTTAGTTTTTTTCCTTTATTGTGTTCTAGGGTGGTAGGTTTAGAATTTGAGCCTTGCCTAAAAAGGCACTATGGGGGTGGCAAGAGCCTTTGCCAATATCCGGAATCCCAGGGGTGACAGGTGCAAGCCGTCCTTGCGAAGCAGCGTGGCTTGTCCAGCATGTCATCCCAGGCAGACAGACATTGGATCCCCTTTGAATGACACCAGAGTTTAAGCCAATTGTTAAAGCTGATCATCTTATCTCTGTATTGTGGCATCATTCTTGGTGAAGGTAGGATACTGCTCAAGGTCAGGGTCATACCTGCCTGGGCTACATAATCAGAGAGCTCCTCAATGTCTCTTTTCATGTAGTCCAAGGAGGTACGTCTCAGGTCGTTTACACCGGCGTGGACAATGACTGAGTCATACTTGTACCTGCTGTTGAGAGACCTGAGTGCTTGCGTTATGTGGCGGATTCTAGCGCCCGACAGGCAGCTTACTGTGACCTTCTCCTTACTCAGTCTGGTGAGCGGGACGTCAGTGTGTCTGACTATTGAGTCACCAATGACGAGTATGTTTGGCATTGTGTTTGTCCTTAAGGGCTGTGACTGTTTGACACTCTGACTGTGTGGTCTATGTGTTGCAGGTGTTGTGTTCTGAGGTGGTAGTTGTTTGGGTGTCTGCTTTGGTGGCCTCTGCTGTTTTGGTAGATTTTTGATCAGAGCCTCCGAGTATGTCTTTGTGTGTTTATGTGTATGATTTGAGGTTGTGATGGTACTATGTGAGACTGGGTCTATAGTGTGTGTGGTTACCTTCTCCTCCTGTCTGGTCTTGCCAGTCCTATGTTGAGAGAGCTCAGCCTCCAGTTTGGCCGTATAGTTGCATCTCTCGCATGTATTTGTGTTTTGTGGGAGAAGGAGAGGGTTGTCTGTGTACATGAGGCAATTGTAACATTGCCTCAATATTCCCAGGTTCACCAGCTGAGCAGGAGAGGACACTAGCAATATAAAATTCATCATTTTCTATGATGCTTTGTGGCTCATGTTTCCAGTATTTTTCAGCTACTTCAATATTATAATGTTTGCACAATCCTTGATGCAACAGTCTTGCTACGTTATTATGCCTTTCAGTATACAGTCCTTCTGCCATTAGTATATCACAGCCAGCAACAAGATGTGCAACTGTTTCCAATTTGGTTTTACAAAACCTACATTTATCTGTTTCTCCCACATGTTCAATGGACTTTGTAAACCAACATGTACTTAGTCCACTATCTTGAGACGCCAATATTAACCTTTCCTCTTTTGGTTTAAATTCACCATTCTTGCACAATTTCATATACTTGCAACTGTATGCATTTTCCACATTTCTTGTGTTCTCATCTGATCCTTCACCCTAGTCTCTCTTTTTTGTTTTTTTGGCACATTCATTTGCTACCTGATTTTTATCTACTTCTGGTTTGATTTCCATTCCTGCTTGATGCTGATATGCTTCTGCTAAACTAAGCAGGGAATTCATCTTAGACTTGTTCTCCTCATGTTTCAAAACTTTCACTACATTTGGGTCTTGTGAGGTAAGCAGATATGTATGCAGTCCCACTATCACAGATTTATACATGTAATCAATTGCAAGGAGACTCGTAACTCCTTCAGAAATTGGAATATATAGACTTTGTATGCACTGATTCTTATAAATCCTTTGATGGGGCATGAATCAGCCTTCTTCTTTTCCTGTCCAAACTATCCAACACAATTTGGGGCCAATCAATCACTCCAAAACTGTAAGTTAGAACAGGAACAGCAATTTGGTTTATAGCTTGGACTTTGTTCCTGGATGTTAGTGCTGTTTTTAATAATAATTCAAGCCTTCTAAAATATTCCTTACTGAGTTTTATATTTGTTCATGCTTTATTGTTGTTCCTTCATCACTTCCCAAATATTTATACACTCCCTCTTGCTGAAGTTCTTTTATATCACATTCCTGTCCCAAACTGATGTTTTCTTGGTGCTGCAGCTTTCCTACTTTAAAGGTTGCTTTTGCACATTTATCAAGACCAAATGACATTTTTATATCATCTGAAAAAGTTTTGATCACGTGCAGTTGTATTTTCAGTTCCTCATCTGATGAACTATACAGTTTTAAATCCTCTACAAAAAGAAGATGAGAAGTCTTTACACTTTGCTGTTTTCTGGGAACCAAATTATAGCCATGACCTAATCTGTTAAGTAGACAATTTAATGGATTAAGGGCAAGACAAAAAGAGCAGCGGTGAAAGTCATCCTGGAATATCCCCCTTTGAATTTTTATCCCTGGAATAGTAATTTGTCCTTTATCATGGCTTAATTGCAGAGTGGTTTGCCACTGTTTCATTGTCGCTGTAATGTAATTGATCAGTGTGAAGTGTATCTTATACATTTTTAAGCACTGTTTTATACATGAATGTGGGATACTGTCAAGTGCTTTTTTATAGTGTATCCACTGTGAATGAAACACCCTAGTTAGGGGTAGCAGGTGGTTAGAAATTTACTCAAGCTCAAAACCTGTACCTTAGTTACAGAAAACAAAAGCATGAATCCTCTACCCCAACTACCATGCTGCATTTTTCAAGGAACTGACTTTCAGGTTAATTTTCAATTCAAGGAACCGAGTTTGAGTGAATCTATATTATATAACTGAAGAGGCATTACAGCAAATGCCTCTTTATAAACACTAAAAGAGCGAACCGTGGATTACGAGAATGGTCGTAGCTTGGCTAGGGAGGGGGGTAGCAGTTTGAGAGCCGTGAGTACAAATTTGAAAATCCTAGCTACACCCCTGATAACAGAATATAATTAGAAGAAATATAGGCTTGATTAATTAATCAGATCTGATTCCTTTAATACTCTCTGGCTTGATACTTTTAATGTTTTCTCAAGAACTCAAATTCAAAGAAGGGTAACAAATTGCAATAGTTTAAGACAGTCTTTTTATTCTATATTAAAATTAATATTCTTGTACATATTTAATTTAATTGACAATCTAACAAAAATACAGTTTTATTGTAAGTGTACATCTAGTAATACAAAGTTGGTTATCATCACAGGTGCCGGAAGTTGTTAAAGACTGGGGGGGGGGGGGTGGAGGGTGACAGGGCCACTTAGTGAACTAAAAAGGGTAATTGTTTTATAACTATTTGCTACCACAACGTAGGTTCACTTGGATGACATTTTAAGCTTAGTCAATTCCCTTTTGGTGCTTGAATTAACATTTTCTGATTAGTCTTGGCTATCCCCATGGTTGATAATTGTATATTAGCCCTAGTGAGAACAACTGTGATCATACCATTGATAATTTGAGGGGGCCATGTAATGGATGCAGCATTTAGGAACTGCCTCCATCCATTAGTGGCATGAGGGGAAATCCTGGAGTACATTTTCTATCACCCATCCTTAGATCCAAGTTGCATTTGAATATGGATGGATGAGCTTTGCTTTATTTTTATGGATACTCTGTTCTGGAACAGTGGTAGCCTCTGTGATATATATCCATCTCTCCACAACATTCAGTTTAGATACCTGGACTGAGTATTTCTGATGCCATTTGATTTGCTGATGTTCAGTAGGTTCATCTGTATTATGTCGGAGGATGCTTTGTATGCCAGACATGTCACCTCTAAGCACTCTGTAGGATACTGAGTATAGTAATAAATCTTTGAGGTGGACCATGCAAGACCTATTGTTTAGGACTTGTATCCTTTTAGTAAGGTATCTCTGAAGGTATTCCAATTGTTGCATGGGGCTGGACAGATACATGCCAAAGTGGGCATTATACAAAATGATTGACATAATGAGAGCTTTGTAAAGGGGGACAACAACATCTCCACATGTAGTCACAATCAATTTGTTTATAAGCTGTGCAATATAGAAAGGCTTTCTTATGACTCTGGGCACATGTTTGTCAAAAGTTAGGTCACTTTACACACAAGTTCCCAAATGCCAAACAGTTGGATCAGTTCTCAAAGGCATTGTCATGATTTTGACACCAATTATTAAGTGGGACAAACCTTCCTGTCATTTGGGGATTCAATAACTTCTCCTAGCTTGCAGTCATCTCAAACTTGCCTGGCCAAAGCTCTTTGGTATTTCCTTTTACTTTTGAGATGTATACACCAAACAGAAAAAGTCTCAGCACCGAACCCCGGGGGACTCTATTGGTGACTAGTCTCTTCCTCTGTTTTGATCTCCTGCATCCTGTGAGCCAAGTTGGCAAAGCAGCTGGTGATGTAAGTGTTTGCTCCTACATTATTCATCTTTTGTACTACACCTGAGTAGGGGATTGTGTCAAAAGGCTTGGCCAGGTCAAGGTAATGTGGTGTGAACTTTTACCTTCATCCATTGCTTTGGTAACAAGAGTAAAGCTTAAAATTTGCCCATGAATTTGAGCCTTTCACACTTTCCTCTGGGCTGTTTTCAAACACATTTTTAGGGCCATGCATACATGTATGCATTCCTTGATTCACCTTCTCCTGATTGTATTAAATTATATTCCTTGTATAATACAGCACACTTGTTAAACTTAAGTTAGAGCGCATTTTAAATTTATTGCTTAAACATTTTTCCAGTAGGCAATGAAACAAAAATGCATTAACCAATAATGAAAAAACTGCCCTATTCAGAACATTTCCATCATGAAGGTCTACTTCCACACACAACTGCATTTTAAATTTATTGTTTGAACATTTTTCTAGTAGGCAATGAAGCAAAATGCATGCACCAATAATGACAAAACTGCCCTATTCAGAACATTTCCATGATAATAGTCTACTTCTACACACAATTTATAAATACAGAATCACAGTAGAGTGTAAGCCATAGGCATGTTACACAGCTTCTTGAACTTATTTTCAATTGGGGGGGGCAAAAGGCCAAAAACAGGGACACATTTTAAACATTGCGTGTATAATTTTGGAAAGTTGCTTGCATAAAATGTTGTTACCACCATGCATTTCACTGCCAAGTCCTGAACCCAGAAACCTGTGCACTACAGTTAGAGCAACATACCACTAAGCTAAACCAGCAGATTCTTGAAAAACAGGAAGACAAACTTAAATGGCTATCATATCATTTAGTGAATTCAGTTCTCACTTCTCACCATAGCTCTCAACCTCTTAGCACAAAAATACAGAACAAAGCCAATAATGGGGGAATACAGCCCCAAAATAGGGACAAATTTCAAATACTGATTTTATAACCTTAGAAAATTGCTAGAATAAAAAGTTTTACCACTCCTGCAAACCAGAGGAACAGAAGAAAAATGTGAGGCATAAATTCACAAGTGATGGTGGCTAGGGACTTTAGGCTCTTTTTACCTGTACCCAAGGTACAGGGTTTGAGCCTGAGTACCTCTAGCCACCAGATGTATCCTGCTGGGGGCATTCACACACACACACACACACACACACACACACACACACACACACACACACACACACAAGTACGCTCTGAAAGACTAACATTCCGCTCCACTCTGCAATGAAATCTAAACACACACCAGTAGTGTACTCACTCTGATAGACTCCGCTCTGCCGGAAATAGATGCGCTGACATCATCGCAGCAGTTGGAGGCGCAGAAAACGAAAGGGGCAGAGGTATGGACGATCTGCAAAAGTGGGAGGGCTCCCCTCCCCCTGCGCTCTATGGTTCCGGCACCCATGGTTATCATATAAATGACAGTCTGGATTTAGATATTATACTGAAGAGTGATTTGAAGAAGACACTGATGATAATGAGATGAGCTGTATAGTTCAATTTACTCTGTTAAACAGTTTAACTTCTGAGGTAGCAGAATTAGATGGTAGTTAATTAGTAATTGGGTGATGATCGAAAGTGGTTTGTATGACTATGTCATCAAATGAGGAATATTTGTTTTACATGTTACGGGGTGTAAATATTTTAAATTAAGAATGTTAGTAGTTAGGTTGATGATCTTGTCTATAATAGAATTTGTAATAACTGAATATAGCTTTTCAACAGAAAACTGTAATTTAACTTTATTACATTTTTTATTTTAAAAATGTATGTTAAAAGTACATCTTACTGCATATTAATGGGCTCAATAACCCTATGAAGAGAGGTAGTTTAAATATTTAAAAATAATTAAAGTTCATATCACTTTTTTGCAAGAAATGTATTTGATGAAGAAGGACTTAGGTCATTATTCAAAGATTATTCAATACTTGTAGAGTCACATTACAGTTCAAAAAGGAGAGGCACTCTTGTACTTTGAAAGAAATCATTGACTATGCCTAGAATAATTAATACATATAAAATGGAATGTTGGGACTGATCATACTGGAAATTAATGAAAAATATTATGTTTGTTAATGTCTATTGGATCCCTGAAATTGGCTTTAAAGTGGCAATAAAGTAGTTAAATATTATAGCTTCATATTTGAAAGGTGAAATTTTGTCTGGCAATTTCAATTGCATCCTTTCTGAAAAAAGATACTACTACAGACAGAAAACCTAGATTATCTGTTGCTGCAAAACATTTAAATTACTTCATAAATTTAATGAACCTAATAGATATATATGAAATAAAATTGTCAAATTCCCTTAATTATACACTAATAAATTCATAAATTTAATGAACCTAATAGATATATATGAAATAAAATTGTCAAATTCCCTTAACTATACACATATTACTCATACAGATTTGGTACCCAACCAAACAAAGTTTTAACTTTTAATAGATTATTCTCTAAAATTGATGAAGTATCAATTATTTCATATCACTGTCTGATCATAATGCTATCATTTTCAACTTTAATGTAAAACCTAATGATTTAGTCTTTTGGCAAATAATTCCAGCCTACATTATAAAGATTAAAAGATTCAAGGATTGGTTCTTAAAGGAGTTAAACTTGTTTATGGAATTTAATAACAATGGTGAAGTTTGTGATGTTATACTGTGGAATACATTAAACGTATATTTATATGGTAGAATCAAAAGTTGGTATTTCAACAAAAGAAAGGTGCCATGACTTGGAATGGGATAAAAAAAGTAATTCACGTAAATGATTAATTTTTGACTGCATAATTAAACTTAAACGCTAATGATACAGTTGCAAATTCTGAATTGAAAGATCTAAATCAGAAGTATATAGAGATATTAAATCATAAAGTTTCAATAAACATAAAGAAACAGATTAGAATCATTCTGTCTTATACCCAAAAGTCACCATGGATCAGCCATCAAATCAAAAAAGATTAACATAAATCATATCAAAGAAATTACTTGTAATGTTGGTAGTAACCTTAGAAAGGTAACAGAGTTAAAATATATATTGGAAACTTTTAGGAAACATTGTGATTTAGTTAATAACAGTAAATCCACTTTAGATAATTGTGATTTAACTGACAGCTTTCTAAAGGAAGATATAATACATAAAGGACTAAAGAGCAGAATATCAAATTAGCTAGATCAATTTCTCTTATAGAATTAAAATAACAAATCAAAAATTAAAAAAATAAGGCCCCTGATTTAGATTGCATAATTCCTGAGTTAAACAAATGACTTCCTGATAACACTTTAAGAATTCTTTTAAGAGCTTTTGAAGGAGTCAGAAACGCATCAATTATTTTTCCCACTTGGAAATATGCAATGATATCTCCCATTTTAAAGCAAGATAAAGACCCCAAATCATGTTCTTGTTATCGCCCTATTCCACTTTTCAATGTTGATTATAAAAAGTTTTATGTAACTCCAAAAAAATCGAGCGATACAAAAACAACTAAATTCCACAAGAAGTATCTCTGGCAGTCAGCACCCGAACTGCACATTACTTTAATAAAGCCACTTTATTAAAACTTAAAACTAAAAATAATTAAAACGGATTAAGCACTTTCATCCTGTACATACTAGGACTTCATCAGTATCACATTTCTACAAAGAACTCATTTTTTATATCATCAAACCACTAATTAATTTATCATTGAGAAAGTAGGAATATCTTTAAAGAGACAGTGCATTTAAATAATGGAGCAAAGATAAATACAAAATTGTGTTATGAATTACAAAAGTTATATTAAAAACACATCAATAAGTTATAAAAAAAAGTGTTCTCATATTCAATAAAGTTTGTAAAGAAATATTTCATCAATACCAGAAATCTACAAAGCATGCAGTCTAAGTTGCCACTTAACTTCCTTCTCTTCTAACCTAATTTTAATGTCCCCTACCCTGGGATTAAACTTAATTTGCTCCAAGATAGCAAAGCAAAAGTTTCTAGAAGAGGGCCAGGTTTTAGAATGCTTATAAAGTGCACTGTTCTCATTTTGTTTACTAATCTAATACAAGTGTTCATATATTCTTTTCTGGAGACATCTCTCCATTTTTCCCACATAAAAAAACAGGGACCTGTTTTAAAAACAAAAGTAGGGTCTGTCCCTAAACTTTTATAAATATATGGGTTACCCTTTAATATGTGCCAATTTCTCTTTAAAATGTTTTTAATTTATCATGCCTGCACTCCATACTCAACTACTAGTGCTCTTTTAAAACATTTTATATCCTGTTTTTCTCCATTAGAGATAAGACCTACCCCTAATAAAGGTTTATATTTCTTGCCCCATTGGGACTGAACATAACTTCATATATATTCTACTAAAGGAGAGATAACCTTGGGCTAAAAACATGTTTTCTAGAAAGGCTACCTCTTTAGGTACATCCTCATAGTGTGAAGTCATCTTCCCAGTTCTTATGCACTGCCCCTTCACAATACTTTTCTTCTGACTGAGTGGATGGCTATTGGAGAAATCCAAGTAGGATTTACTAAAGGTAGGCTTCATGTAGACTGTTGATTTAAAGATACTGAAAGGTATAATGATGTGGCAAGACTGTTGCACTGGGGATTGTGCAAACGTTATAATACTGTAGTAGGTGAAAACAACACTGGAAACATGAGCCACAAAGCATCATAGAAAATGATGAAGTCTACATCACATGGGATTACTCAACAGTTCAAAAGACATATGTGAGAAAACCAGATATAGTGGTCCATGAAAATAAGACAAAAGTAGCATTGATCATTGAAATCGCTACACCCAGCGACTACAGTGTCTTGCGTACAGAGAGACACAAAGTTATAAAATATCAGGACTTGCCTGCAGTAACAAGAGCAATGTGAAAGAAAGATACCCAATCAGTTCCAGTAGTAGTTGGAGCAATGAGTCTTAGAAAAAAGAATCTACAATCATATTTAGATATTTTACCAATACACGTAACTAAGTACGAATTGCAGGAGTCGTCATTACTGGGCCTACTGTGGGTGCTGTGAAGAGCACTTCTGGCTAACAAAGACTGAAACAACACTAACTTCATGAACTTTAATCATACTTTGACTTAGGAATGGCATCCATTTCCATCATGATATTAGAAACCCAAAAGACTTGGAGAAATTTAAAAAGATTATATAGGAATGACAGGTGTACTAATTGGTTCTCTGAGTAAGTAGCTAATGCATGGACTACACTTCTAAATTACATTAAAGCAAACACTAGTTTATACTTTTTTTTTTAAGAATAACTTGGACACATTATAGGAATAACTGTTCTGGTATATTGATGGGTTAGAAGAGCATTTATTGCCCATGCCTAAGAAATATTTCTATATATGTATGCATGTCAATTTGGCAAAGAAAGGTTTTCACAATGGTTATTCAGTAGAGTATCGCACTCAGAGGAAAAGAGTATCTAATATTAATTGTGAGAGGGGCTCCAATGATAGTAGAAGAGAAGAAAGACAATGATGGTAGAGGTGTGGTAAATAATGCAATCTAATATCTTTCTCCAAACTAAACCTGGATGACTGGATAGGAATTCCCAAATCTACCTCAAGACTATCTGACATCGCCCATTTTGATAAAGGCAATGAAGCCTAAAGGTAGGTACTGAAAAATCATAAATGGTCATTACACTAAAATAGTTTTGAAACCCCTATGAATCCCATGAACTTTTGGCTGAAAAGTTATTAGTTTACTAAATACTGTTTTTTCTATGTTTATTTTGCCGAATGTGCTACATTATTAAATCAGCCAGGAGAAAGGTAGAATAAATTTTAGTCTGAATTTTTTTCCTGTTATCATTCTGTCTCCTAAGCATGTTATTTGTAATTCTCTGGAAATCTTATTTTCTTTTGTTTATTTTTTGGGTGCTACACTTACAGCTAGTAAAATATGTTAGTAAAGCATACCAATGGACAGATTTTATGGCTGCCTCTTGTGTAGCAGGAACAGACATAGATCCTCAGTCTTTCTGGAGGAAGAATTTTCAGACAATGTGCAGGAAGAGAAAAACACATTGTTTCATTAACCGTACTTTATCTTGATCGTTGCTTCATCACAGACTTTACAAATAACCTGTTTTTGCAAACAATACAGGTATGCAAAGTCCATGTTTGCTGAATCTTATCTGTAAAGTTGAAGAACCTTGACGTTAGTATATTTAGTGTTGCAAGAATCTAGAGGGTGTTGCGCAAAAAGGCTTACCCCCACCCTTACAAAAACACTTGTTTTTTGTTGAAGTCAATATTTGCTATAGTCAGTGCCATACTATTTTTATATAAATATTCTGTAAAATCAATCCCATAGTGTATGTGCTTGTAGTCCAGGTTGTGGCTGAAAAAAGTTCATGGTCTAGACTACTTGCTTGTTTAACGAAGAAAGAAAGAAATACATCATTGATTTGTTTTTGTTGGACATAACGTTTGTATGTTCAGAGGTTCTGCATGAATCTGAAGGAAGGAACTATAATACTCTAACACAGTTACATTTTAACCACCTGCAGGACTGTATGTTTAAATTCCAAATTCCTTGTGAACTGCATAGGGAAGATTTGGGTGGAAAGTGCCTTGTCCATACAGCATATGTGGTTACTAGCCCCATCACCCATCCCTTTGACAAGTGAACATTATTTTTGCAAGTAATAAACTATTCAATGGTTTAAAACGAGTGTGTCTGCTGATCTCCATCATTGTGTTTGATCTAGACTGTTCAGTATTACTGCAATTCACCTGTAAGAGGAGATGGTACCCCATTTACCCGACATTTAACTTTATACAATAATTTGATGCAGCAGGAGCTTAAGGGATGCTAGTTCACTTTACAAAGTAGACACCACAGTGTAATGTACACCATTAGAGAATACTTTCGTAAGAAAGCCATTTGAAGGCTATGCCACTGAGGAAAGTGAAGTACTGAAAAAGTCATGTAGGGAGGGCAGATTACCAAAAGGAAAATGGAATTCCTGCAATTTATTCCTTATTTTACACAAGACAAAACTACATCATCCTCTACTCATTTAGCATGTCAACAGGAATTAAACAGGATGTGGTATTTTTCCACGGCTTCTATTGTCCACAGCTGCAACATCAATGGATATTCATTCTCTCTCTCTCTCTCGCTCTCTCTCTCTCGCTCGCTCTCTCGCTCTCGCTCTCTCTCCCTCTTAGCTTCACGTTTTATGTGAGGACCACAATCTGATAGGGCTGGCCTGAATTAGATTATGCTACATTACCCTTGTACTCCTCCTGTGTTTCTGGCCTAGGTAAGACTGCCCAACAGCCACACATTTTTTTTAGCAAAGAGGTTTAACATCATCATGTGCAAGTAACTGTACACTGCTGCTGCTGCTGCTGCTGCTGCTACTACTGCTACTACTACTACTACTACTACAGCTTGTAATTTTTGTAAATAAATCTTTACTTGGGTAGATCTACTGGCTGCATATGTAAAGACTACTTTAGCAGAGATTAAGAATAAGGCAAACATCTTTGCTCCCACATTGGCATACTCAGCCTAAAGAACTATGTTCTTAAGACCAATGAAGATAAATGATTCTAAGGCTAGAACTGATTTACAGCAGGCATTAAACTACTACTGAAAGAATTGAGAAGACTGTAGCACAGCAAACTCTCTAACTGGCACCCATGGGGATTGGTAGATACCGGATAACTGTAGTTTCTGGTTGCTTGATAGTTACTATTAAAAACAGGTCTGACTAATACTGTACTCTATACTATTTGTTTGGTTTGACTTTTTCTCGGTTTGGGGAGAGTGGGAATTTATTCCCATCTTCCTTTTTAAAACTCTAAAAATGTAAGGCATGTTTCTGCAGGGAGAAAACAGAAAGTGGAACACACAAAAATTGTACTGTATTTCTTCAATATTTTTTTGCCGGTTGTTTGAGAGTGCCAGTTGCTCGAGTTCCAGTTAACTGACTGTTATCTGTATACTGGAATTGACTGGAAGGAAAGTCTTTATTTGTTGATTACCCAAACTTGTGCTTAACAGGTGCCAGTCTCTCCTTTCTGGGCCTAGTCTTTTATACTTTCACAATAAATTCTGCAAACACTGTAGTTTGGTTAATAAAGCTTTATTAGATGTTCACAATATCCGAATATTGTCTTCATTAACAGTGCTGATAAACAATAACAATCTGCAGAAATGCTGGAAAGCTGGTGAGTAAGAATGTTTCTTTTAACTTTTCCCGATTAGGGGTCGCCACAGCGGAACTCCGGTCCGCTAATGATTGGCAGTTGATTTTTATGTGCTGAGTTGCCAGCCCTAACACACAACCTTCAACAAAGGTACGCACATTCACGCATGTCTCCACGCAGAAGACCCTCTAGCTGGGAGTCGAACCGGACAGCGTCTTACTGTGAGGCGACAGCGCTACCTCAGCACCACCACGGATGAAGAATAGTATTGCTAAATATATCCAACTTTTCTGCATATATATTCTGATTCTCCTGAATAATATAAACTGAAACGGTCTTTATTTTACCTCTCTTCTGTACTCAGGCTCAAGTGTCTGTATTGTAACTTTTTCTCTGGAATGCTGGATATTTAATCTTTTCTGTATGCCAGTCCGAACTAACTGGCTTTCCTAACGGGATCCGAAATATATTTTAATAATACCAAAACCCTGTAATGCTTTAAATGCCTCCTTAGTCTTTGTTACCTTGGTTTCCAAGCCTGGTCTTGCATATGCCTCTTCATCTAGCATTCCATTGTTATGTACATTTTCCCTTGAGAAAAGAACATTCTGTAGCCAGCGAGACTGTATCATTCCCTTGAGAAAGTAACATTCTGTATTTTCTGCACATAGCTTGCTTATCTTTCCTTTCTAATAAACTGTCTTTCTCTGAAACTGAATGCATACATGTCTGACTCTATATTTCAGGCCTTAATCTACCTTAATGTACTATAGTGAATTCACTAAAAATGCCCTCACTCTAACAACTACTCAGAACACTATACCATCATTGTCCTGTCAAGTGTTTAGACATTTGTGCAGGTACTTTATTCCACTAGAATGTTCAACACCACTTCTTCTCAGCATAGCATAGCATACTATAAACATATATAAACAATACAAATTAAATAAGCAGTCACAGACAGTAAAGGTTGAAGGTGAATGGGAATGCTTGGACAGAAATGAAAAGGGTTAAATATCTAACACTATGGTTAGTCCTTCACAGAAGTAAAATGTATTATTTCACATTGCTGTCTCTCTGAGGCATCACTACTGGGCACAAAAGCAAAGCATAGATCTATGAGGAGGCACCCTCAAATATTCTATGAAGAAGTCCTCCCCTAACCTTAGACTGAAATTCCAGCTTAGAATGCTAAGTAAGGATATAAACTCAAAATCATGTACTTGACTTACACATTTTCTACTGAAGCCCCACACTGCCTCCCTATGAAAGCTGCAGATGTATTTCCCCTCCACTGGGATGAGTACAAATTGGACTATGCAAAGTTTTACTAACTACCTCATAACAAAATGCAATACAGCCTGTTAACCACTAAGAAATCAACTGTTTTCCCACCAGAACCCCCATGTTCACTAAAAAGAAAATAATTTCACTTGAAAAACTATTTCATCCTATCCCTGTAGGCCTTAAAATGTCTCTAAGTGATCATTTTGAAACCTGTATCCTTTGTTACTGATTAAATGCTGACCTGTCTCTTAAGCTTAATCATAAAATGATGGAAGCCAAATATTCTGATTCAAACAGACACAGCATAAGGAATGGACTTGTAGCCAAGGCCACCCATGTTTTATGGAACATATTATAAGGGGCAGATCCCATACGTGTTTGTAGTCCTAAAACTCTACTAGTCATTGTACTTGTATGTCATCTACTACAGAGACACCAAGAAAATGGCCTTCCAGAACAAATTCATATTAGCATCTACAACCAAGTGAAATGGAGACTTGACAATCAGTCAGTAACCACGAACATTTAAACAGAATCAAGAACCACTTAACAAGTGGAACACAAGTCAAGGCAAGTTCCTACAGTAAACATGCACACAAAGCCAAGCAAGGCACATTAAAAGATGAGTAAACAAATTCTGACCAAGCAAATATTTGAAATACTTAAAATTCATATGTAAACCCACCTGTACAGAACAAACTCCATCTTTCTAACATGAATGAAGAAAAGTACAGTTTTGTACCTACCATAAATGTAGATGTTCGAGGATTCCATTGCTGCAGTCCTGACTATTGGGTATAGTCCGCGTCCCAGTCGGCCCGAATACCAGAGTATAAGGCTGGTCAGGGCGCATTAGAGGTACTAATGCGCATGACCGACGTCATATCCTCAGTCTTTTCTTGCCCCAGATGTCAGAAGACCCTAAAAGGACAAGTCCCAAAAAACCTGCACCAAAAACATGTACAATACATACAACCATATATACAAAAAATATAAGCATGTAAACTCACCTACACAACCACCCCTAAATACAGAGGGGAAGGAAATGGAATCCTCGAACATCTACATTTATGGTAGGTACAAAACTGTACTATGTTCTTCGTCTTCCATTGCTGCAGTCCTGACTATTGGGTAGAATCCCAAAGCAGAGGTAAGGGAGGCTGGCAAATTACAAAGTAGTAGGAGCTGACAACATGCCTTGTAAAACAGCTGTGGCAAAACCAGCCCTAGACTTAGAGTAGATAGGAAGGTGATAATGCCTAGAAAAAGTATGCACTGAACTCCAAGTAGCTGCTTCCAGAATATCCTTAGTTGCCACCCCCCTTAGAAATGCTGTTGAAGTGGCAGTAGCCCTAGTGGAATGAGGCCTAATCCCAGCTGGAATCTCCTTGCCATGATGGGAATAACAAAATGCAATGCAAAAGCCAATCCACCTAGAAATAGTTTGTTTTGACACAGGCTTGCCCTGAGAACTCAAAGCAAAAGAAACAAACAACTGCTGAGACTGCCTAAAATCCTTAGTCCTGCTTAAATAATAACGCAATTGCCTGTGTACATCTAAAGTGTGCAAAATCTTTTCCCCTTTATTCTGAGGATCTGCAAAAACGTAGGCAAATGAATAGTTTGGTTTAAAGCCACACTAGAAACCACCTTAGGCATAAAAGAAGGATTAGTACGTAATGATACCCTATCCTTATGGAAAATCAAAAGGGCTCTACTGCCATAAGGGCCTGCAACTCAGACACCCTTCTTGCAGAAGTAATAGCCAACAGAAAAGCAGTCTTCCATGACAAATATTTCAATTCAGCAGTAGCTGCAGGCTCAAAAGGTTGTAGAGTAAGTTTTTCCACCACAAAATTGAGATCCCAAGCAGGAGTAGGAGCTCTTGGGGTCTTATATTCTTTGCCCCTCTAAGAAACTGCTTGAACAAAGGATGCGAAAACAAAGGTGGGTCACAATCATAGTGAGCTGAAATTGCTGCAGCATGAATCTTTATGGAAGAGAAGGACAAACCTTTGTCCAATAATTCAGTAAGATATTGAAGAGCCACACTCAAATTAGGCTCAGAAATCTCCAAATTCTTTGCTGTACTCCAAAATGAAAATCTCTTCCATTTGTCGCATACACTTTCCTTGTACTAGGTCTTCTAGCTTCCCTGATCACATTTAAAACTTGTTGAGGAAGTTGAGACCTGCTGTGCTTCAACACAGAATATGCCAAGCTGTTAGATGAAGAGAGTGTAGCTTGACATTGAGCAGATGACCGTCCTTCTGAGATAACAGATGAGGAATCAGAGGTAAAGGCCATGGAGGCTTCTTTACCAGACTCCGTAGTAGTGGGTACCAGTGTTGCGAGGCCAATCTGGAGCTATCAAAATCATCCTTGGCCTGTCTTGTCTGACCTTTAACAGTACCTTTGGAAGAAGAGGCAGAGGTGGAAAGGCATAAACATGAAGATTTCTCCAACTGAAAGACAGAGCATCCACTTTCCAAGCTGTGTGATGAAACCCCTTTGTGCAATACTGTGGCAGCTGGTGGTTTAGTGGAGAAGCGAACAGATCTATATCTGGAGTTCCCCATGACACTGTCAGTTTCTGAAATACATGAAGATCCAGTTTCCACTGGGATCCATGATTTGTCTGCTTAACACATCTGCTAAAGAGTTCTGTGCTCCTGGCAGAAACCTTGCCTGAAGAGTTAGTTGCAGGCTTAGTGCTGTCTCCCATAAAATCATTGCTTGCCTGCATAGAGGATAAGAATGTGTTCCCCCTTGCTTGTTGATGTACCACATGACAGTTGTGTTGTCTGTTAGAATCAACACCTGCCCTGGAAGAAGTAACTCCTTGAAAGCCATTAATGCAAACTGGACTGCCAACATCTCTTTCATGTTGATATGTAGATGCTGTAGTTTGGCAGGCCACTTGTCTTGTATCCACTTTCCATCTAGATGAGCTCCCCAAGCTATGTCCGAGGCATCTGTCGTTAAGATCTGACTTGCCTCTGGCCGGGTCACAGAGAGTCCCTTGTTTAGGTGACATTCCTGAGCCCACCACAAAAATTCTTTTTGAAGGCAAGGTATTATTTGAATGACAGTGTCCAAATCCTGGCAGTATTGTGTCCATACATTTTTGAGATACCATTGTAGCTTCCTCATATGCAGTTTGGCATTGGGAAGCACCAGAATACAAGATGCCATGAACCCTAATGCTTGAAGGACTGTCCTTGCAGTCAGCACGGACCGATGAGATAGTTGATGGAAATAAAGTGACAGACTCTTTTGTTTGTCCGGGGTTAAAAAGGCCATCTGGGCTGCTGTATTCAGTCTCACACCCAGAAAGCACATGTCTTGAGAGGGTACTAGACTGGACTTTATTTCGTTCACAGAATACCCTAGGCATCTTAGCACTGCTATGACATATTCCAGATGCTGTAAAAGATCTTCCTTTTCTTGAGCCAGAATCAGGCAGTCGTCCAAGTAAGGATAGATTTGAATTCCTTGTAGCCTGAAGTAAGCTATCACTGGAGCCAGAACCTTTGTGAATACTCTGGGCGCAGTAGATAAGCCAAAGGGCAATGCAGAGAACTGATAATGAGAATTTCCAGCTCGAAACCGCAGATACTTCCTGCAACTTAGCCTTATAGGCACATGAAGGTAAGCTTCCTTGAGATCTAAAGTTACCATCCAGTGATCTTTGCCCAGCAGAGGTAGAAGCTGTTGTGCCAACATCTTGAACTTGGGAATGTCCAGATAAGTGTTGAGGATAGATAAATCCAAAATTGGTCTCCACGTGTTCCCCTTCTTTGGTACTAGGAACAGGCGAGAATAAAACCTTTCTGATACAGGAACTGGCTGAATGGGAAGCAACTGAGAAACTTGCTTGTGAGCCTCTTTTCTTTGTGGAGGAGGAACATCTGGCATGCCTTTGAAAGGGGCATTGTATGGAAATAAAATCTGTAACCGTGGTGAATGATATCCAACACCCATTTGTCTTGAGTAATTAAATCCCAATTTTCTTTGAAAAGAGACAGTCTTCCTCCCAAAGGAGCTGCCATACGTGAATCTGCTGGCAGCGGAAAAGACAGGTCATTGGGTCTGTTTACGAAGGACTGACCCCTGCCCTCACCAGAAGTCTGAGCAGGTGAACTCCTGTTCTAGGCCTAAAGAACCTTGAGCCCTGCCCCTACCACGCCTAGACCTACCCCTAGACTGGGAATCATAAGCAGGATATGTCCACCCCTTAGCAGGCCAATTTCTACTAAACTTTGGAGGCTGCACCTGCAAGAAATCCTTAACAGTTTGCATAGACTTAGCTTTGTCCTCCATTTTCTTTAAAACTGCTTCCACAGGCGATCCAAACAACACATAAGACTGTAAAGGAGCATCCAAAATCCTTGTCTTAACATGCTCAGCTAAATTCTGGTCCTTCAACCAGGCATGCCTGAACAGAACTGGTAGCAGCCACCCTCGAGGAGGCCTGTACAGCATCAAAACCACATTGCAAAGAATGCTTACCCACTTGTTCAGACACATGAACCAAATCCAGCAACTCTTTACACTCAATACCTTCCGCCAAAGCATCCACCTTAGATTTCAATTGTGAAAGGAGATAATTCTGATATTTTAGCATGTGAAACTGGCAATTCAAAGCTCTCATGGCTAGAGTGGAAGAAGTATACACTTTCTTTCCCCACCTATCCAAAGCCCTTGCCTCCTTATCAGTGGGAACAGGATTTTTAACCACAGAAGCCTTTACACCCTTAGGTCCTTGAGAAATAGTTTCTGGGTCCGCCCTAGGACTCTTAAACAAATATTTATGAGCTTGCACCCTATAATACCTATCAGGCTTAACAGGAGCAGGAGGCAAAGAGTCAGGGTTCAGGAAGCCTCTGCAAAACATCTTCCACCACATTCAACACAGGAGGAATAGCTAAAGGCCTATGCTGGGGTAAGCCTTTTCCTGGAATCAGTGTAATCCTGGCCTTCCCATTTAAAGTGCTCCCTCATGGAATGCAGAGTCTCTGAAAATGAGAAATCCTCAGGCGGAGAAGCTGTAGGAGTGGAATCATCCACATCAGAATCAGAATAAGTAGGAAACTCCTGTATATCTTCCACAGAAGATTCTGAGGCTTCTGAACACTGTTCAAAACTATCAAACTCCGGTTCCACCCTAGGCCTCTTGTCAGGCGGTGGCATAGAACCCCTAATCATAGTAATTAAATCTTCTGCCATTTTAAGCATATGTTTCTTAGGTACAGAACCGAAATGCTAGGAGAAGCCCCACTGAAGCTGAAGTAGGCCTACCTGGTTTGGCAACAGAAGGAGAGGCCCTAACTACCTTGGGAAGAGGGGAAGAACAGTCACCTGAGAAGCCCCTCAGCCTGGCCTACCTCCTGAGAAGGCACATCCTGTAAAAGTATAGTTTCTGCCTGGGACTCCATGGAAACTCCTGGCAAAACCTCCGGCTCCACTGAGCCTTCTAAAGAACCGACGTCCGTACTGCCGGTTCCTCAACCCTAGGCTTCACAGTTTTATCCTTGCGCGAGCATCCGACGGCATTTTATAATTGCAACGCTTCCCAAACACTAACCTGGCACAGTCTAACCTCCTCTTAATAGTGCGTTTATTAAACCTAGCACAAGAGCGGCAACCAACAACGTCGTGCTCAGGCCCTAGACAAGGTATACACAAGGTATGATAATCCCTATGAGGTATCTGTTTAGAAATACAGTTATTCACTTTTTCTGACATCCGTAAAATACTGAGGCAAGAAAAACTAAAATATTCGCCAACTCTGTTTCGGTCTGAAACATATTTCAGTACGCCAACCTGCACTCGCAAAATTGCTTCTGCATCGGACCATGCGGCAAAAGACTGAGGATATGCTCTGGTATTCGGGCCGACTGGGACGCGGACTATACCCAATAGTCAGGACTGCAGCAATGGAAGACGAAGAACATCTTATTCCACTTAGCCACATAAATTTCCCCAGCATTAGGCTTCCTAACCCAGTGCAGAATCCAAACAACCTCTGCAGAGATCAGTTCCTTATGAGGAGCCAGACGTTTGGTGACAACATGTCAAATGCATATTGCAAAAAAAAAACAAATGTAAGGCATCGCCTGGATGTTACAATAACAAAATACTTTCTTAAGAGGTGTTGTCAGATGGTACAATAACAAAATACTTTCTTAAGAGGTGTTGTCAGATGGTTCTCTAATAAATGAACAAAAAGGAGACTGAAGCATATAGCCACCTTGAAATCATTGGCACTAGCTTTACTCTTTTCTCCTCTTCCTTTACCAGGACTCTCAGAATAAGAGAAAATGTATACAGGAGACCCCCAGCCAAAGTCTGGCTAAAGCATCGGACTATCTTGTCAAAAACTCCACCAGCTACACAGTTTCTTTTGGGAGAAAGAATTCTCACTGATGGACAACAAAAATCTAAATCAATAAGCAGAAACCATCATAATTCACTTACAACATATTACCAACCACCGCTAACCTGTTCAGCAGGACATACTGACTAGCTGCCATATGAACTTCTACTAACCTGAATTCCAGAAAAACTAGATCCCAAGGCACACAGAATTCTTGGCAAGTATCTTACTGGTGGATTATCTCATTAAACGTAGCGATACACCTAGGCATTTCTTTGGTATCAGTCCAGTGATGCCTCAAGATGTCTAATCCTGTCCGTTCATATTTACATTAATAACGGCAAAATAATGCATTGTCGCCTCACAGTAAGACGCTGTCCGGTACGATTCTCAGCTAAAGCGTCTTGTGCGTGGAGACATGCGTGAATGGGTGTACCTTCATTGAAGGTTGTGCGTCAGGCCTGGCAAGTCGGTACGTAAAAATCTACTGCCAATCATTAGCGGACCGGAGTTCCGCTGTGGCGACCCCTAACCGGGAAAAGCCGAAAGACACAAACAAACAAACTGCAAAATAATGTACATGCAAGTTAACAAACTATTTTGCATTAAAGCTTGCATAATAACCAATACAACTGTACTGATACATGACCTCTAACTAGTACATCTGAAGAAATACTGCTTTTCATGCACTAAGTTTATATTTTATTTTAACATTTACTGACCAAGAAAGATCGACTAGGACAGAGCCTATTTTCAGCAGAGGCCTGGGGGGGAATCCCTCCAGATGCATGTCTTTGGAATGTGGAAGGAAACCATAGTACTCAGAGGAAACCCACGCAAATGCAGGGAGGACATGCAGACTCCACAAAGAAGGCACCCCAGCCGAGAATTGAACATGAGAACCTCTTGCTGTAAGGTGACAACATTAACCACTGCACCACATACACACACATTTTATATATACATATATATATATATATATATATATATATATATATATATATATATATATATATATATATATATAGTTTCTGCCCTGGGGCATTTGTAAGCCTAGCCATAGTGATGTGACTTTTGCCACCCCATGAAGTGGTACAAAAATGTACAGAATAAATCTAGAATACTGTGCCTCTGTCTAGTAGTGACACAGTTAAGGTCCCCTTATATAATAGAATTAGTTTACTGCGCCGCTGTCTAGCAGTGACACAGATGTGACCCCTGGGGTAAACTTACGATCTCCCATCCACTCATCAAGATTTCTCTTGAAGAGAGTCAGTGAGGGGCTCTGCCTAATATGAACTGGGATCCTGTTCCAAAGCATGGGAAGCCTCTGGGTTATGAATCGATCCCTCCAACATGTCCTATTCATACTTGTGCCGAGGTTTAAGTCTTTAGCTCTCGTGGTCCTGATGGATTTGGATTTTTTGAGGTGGAGCATGTCCATCAGATCCTGATTGGACATGGCCTTGTACGTCAGGCAGAGATCACCTCTGAGCAGGCGGTATGCTACTGAATAGAGCTGAAGTTTCTTTAGTCTGGCAGACTAAGACATATGTTGGAGACCCTTGATCCTTTTGGTGAGGAACTTTTGTGGTCTCTCCAGCTGTTGCAAGTGCCGGGTGAGGTACATACCAAATGGGGCATTGTACTCAATCATGGGTCTGATGAGGGAGGAATATAGGGGTACAATGACATCCTTGGATCTGGATGTGAAACCCTTCATGATGAGGTGTGCAAGGTAGAATGTTTTTCTAACCACTTTGGCAACGTGGGTGTCAAATGAGAGGTCGCTGTCTACTTGGGTCCCTAGGTCTCTGATTACTTTTTCCGTACTCAGTGGGTTGCTGTCTATGTGATAATTTGTGGGTACTTTGTTTTTCCAAAGGGATGACTATACATTTTTTGGCATTTAGTTTAAGGCCGTGACTACGGCACCAGTTGTCCGTTTCAGTGAGGCCTTTTTGTAGGATGTGTGTATCTGCTGGTGTATCGACTATGGCGCCTAGTTTGCAGTCATCTGCGAACTTTGTCAGCCACAGCCCTCCCATGTTTGCTTTAACATCTGAGAAATAAATGCCGAACAAGAGGGGTCCCAGGACAGATCCCTGTGGGACACCACTTGTGACTGGCTTTGAGTCTGACATTGCTTCAGCAATTTTAACTTTATGGGTTCTGTCCTTTAGCCAGTTTGCAACCCATCTATTGAAATAAGGGTTTACTTTTAAGCTGTTTAGCTTATCTATGATGCCTGACTGGGGTATTGTGTCGAAGGCCTTAGCCAAGTCCAGGTATGCTGTATGGACTGCTTTGCCCTCATCAATGGCTCTAGTGACTGTTTCAAAAAAAAGTCAACCAGGTTTAAAAGGCAGGATCTGCCCTTTACAAAGCCGAACTGGGTGGGGTCAAGCGTCTGTAGGTCCCCTATGTCTCTGTTTATGAGTTCCATAATGATTCTTTCCATAGCTTTGCAGAGCAGGCTAGTCAAGCTTATGGGGCAGTAGTTTCCAGGGTCTGTAGAGGCACTCCCCTTGTGGAGTGAGACAACTGTTGCTGTACGCCAGTGTTCAGGTACATATCCCGAAGTAAGGCTAAGGTTAAATAGCATTTTTATGTGTGGGTTTAGCTCCTCTTGGAATTCACATAACACGCACCCGGGGATACCGTCAGGTCCCATTGATGCTGTGTTTTTTGCTTTGTTTAGGGCGGTTCTCACTTGGACATCTGAGATGACAGGGAGATTACATTCAGCTGGGATAAGTATTTCTTCTTTTGGGGGTGAAGGAGGCGAGAAATTTGCACTGAACCTGTCAGCCAGAATGTTAGCAATATCTGTCGGTTCAGTGTATTTTTTTGTTGTTGTGAACCAACTCTGAGCATATCTGAGGGTTTCCGCCCAGGTTTCTAACATAGCTGAAGAAGGCTTTGTGGTTATCTTTAGTGTCCTTAGCGATTTTTCTCTCAAAGTTTGCCTTGGATGTTTTTATGAGAGAACGTAGTTTTCTGCTAATGTTGATCAGAGATGTCTTCCCTTCATGGGATTTTGCTCTGACGTGCAGTAGCTTCCTTCTTTTGTTATACAATTTGTTTATGGCTGAGGTCCACCAGACAGGATGCTTACATCTGGTGGAGAGGGACTTGGATTTGTTTGGGATTGCATGATCCATGCATTCTTGGAGATGTCCATAGAAAGCATTTGTGAAGGATTCGGCATTGTGGGATGTGGTATCCACTGGCACAGTGGGCTTAAAGGATACCATCTCAGTCTTAGGAAGAGTGAAGTCTGCTTTTGAGAAGTTTTTCACTGTGGTCATTTGTGCTGGAGGTGGAGGTGGGATATGTATATCCAGGGTGATTAGTTTGTGGTCAGATCTCACTAGTGAGGGGTATACTTCCGGTGTGGAGCATTTTGTCCCCATGTTTGTGATGATCAGGTCTAGTATATTATCTCCCCTAGTGGGAGAGGTGACTAGTTGTTCCAGTGCATTTGAATTTATGAATTCCAGGAACCTTTGGGCTAGGGTATTAGGGCTAGAATAATGTACCCAATCTATGTTTGGGTAGTTGAAGTCTCCCAGTATGATAGTATTTTGTGATACATTCATATCCTCCAATGTCTTCAGGAAGGATGAGTGGGGTTCTTGAGATTGGGAGGGTGGTCTGTAACATGCTACCAGTTGTACAGCAGTTTTGCCTACGGTTAGTTGCACCTGTATGGTCTCTGATGCTTCATGTGTTGCTACTAACCTGGAGGTGTGGGTGTCCTTTATGAATATGGACACTCCCCTCCCTTTGTGGTTCGGCCCGGGTTTTGGGGCTGAAAAGCATGATACGAGGTATAGCCTGGTAGCGCTGGGGTGCTCTCAGGAGCCTTGAACCAGGTTTCAGTTACTGCACAGACGTCGATGTTCTCCATGCCGAGGAGTGCATCAAGTGCCTGCATCTTGAGATTTAGACTTCTAGCGTTGAGCAGCATTACCCTTAGTTTTTTTCCATTTTTGTTTTCTAAGGAGGTGGGTTTGTCTTTTGAGCCTTGCCTAAAAAAGACACTATGGGGGTGGCAAGAGCCTTAGCCAATATCTGGAAGCCCAGTGGTGACAGGTGTAAGCCATCCCTTGCGAAGCAGCGTGGCTTGTCCAACATATCATCCCAGGCAGACAGACATTGAATCCCCTTAGAATTACACCAGTACTTGAGCCAATTGTTAAAGCTGATCATCTTGTCTTTGTATTGTGGTATCATTCTTGGTGAGGGCAAGATGCTGCTCAGGGTCAGGGTCATACCAGCCTGGGCTACATAATCGCAGAGCTCCTCTATGTCTATTTTCATGTAGTCCAGGGAGGTACGTCTCAGGTCATTCACACCAGCATGGACAATGAGGTAGTCATATTTGTACTTGCTTTGGAGTGACCTGAGTGCGTGTGTTATGTGGCTGATCCTAGCTCCCGATAGACAGCTCACAGTCACCTTCTCCTTGTTCAGCCTGGTCAGTGGGACATCAGTGTGTCTGACTATGGAGTCACCTATTACTAGTGTATCAGGCAAGGTGTTTGGCCTTAAGGGCTGCGATTGGTCGACACACTGATTTATTGAAGTATGTGTTGCATGTGTTTTGTTTTGAGGTGGTGGATTTTTGGATGTCTGCTTTGGGAGCCTCTGTTGTTTTGGTAAGTTTTTTATTAGAGCCTCCGAGTATGTCTTTGTGTTTTTATGTTTGGTTTGCAGTTGTGGTAGGTCTATGTGGGACTGGGATTGTTGTGTGTGTGGTTGCCATCTCCTCCTGTCTGGTCATGCCAGCCCTGAGTTGAGAGAGTTCAGCCTCCAGTTTGGCTATATAGTTGCATCGCTCACATGTATTTGTGTTTGTTGGGAGGAGGAGAGGGTTGTCTGTGTACATGAGACAATTGTAGCATTGTCTCAAGATGCCCAGATTGACCAGCTGAACTGGAGACGACACCAGTAATCTACCACTTGACATGCTAGAACAGTATAAGCGAGTGGTATACCTTTAAGGGAAGTGGGTATTCACAGGGGTGGTAAGTAGATGTAGTGCTTTACTTAGTACGAGAGTGCTTACTTAGTAGAGAAGTATTGAGAACAAGTGCTAGGCTTATAATACAGTGAGTAGTCTGGTTATACTAAAAGTAGAGTAGAGCTTCCTTAAGGGAAAATTTGAAGAACAGACTTAGCGAAGCCAGAAAAAGTTTAACCAGCGTTGCGCTATGCGTACGACCGCACAAAGCCGTGCAAACGCGGATTTTAAACAGTGAACTACAAAAGAGCTGGAAATGGTCCCAAACAACCAATTACTACAGCTTCTTGTGCTGAGGTCACTTCCCCCAAGGACAGGTAGGCTGCTCAAGGCACCCCACTCCCACTGGTGAGCAAAGAAACTTCCTTCTATCCAAGCAAGGTAATGGACAACACAGGAACTACACCACAGCCCAGAATACAGCAATGCCTGTAAACTGGTCTAAACTAGTCGAGGAAGGCGGGAAGACAAGGATTATTTTTTTGTTTTTTTTGTTTTTTTGGTAGAAACACACAGAAAATGCAGAAACAGTGATAAATTAGTTACACAGGCTAGCACACTTTAGTGGGCAGCCTTGACAGTTAAATTAAACAAACAAACAAGCAAACTTTCGATCAAATTCGACTAAAATGTAACTAAGTGCAGATTTTAAAATAATGCAGCAATCAGTTAAATAACAGTTCAGGCTAGTTCAAGGTAAGCTACAGAAGCTATTTCAAGTAAAAAAAAAGCAAAAAGCAAAGATACTTAAATCCAGAAGGTAGTCGCTTTTCTGAGTTCCCTGCTGCTAGGACCACTCTGTAAACTCACGTGGAGCTTGTCTGAGCAGTATAGCCAGAAAAAAATGCCCAGAGGCGGATTTTAAACAGTGAACTACAAATGAGCTGGAAATGGTCCAAAACAACCAATTACTACAGCTTCTTGTGCTGAGGTCACTTCCCCCAAGGACAGGTAGGCTGCTCAAGGCTCCCCACTCCCAATGGTGAGCAAAGAAACTTCCTTCTATCCAAGTAAGGTAATGGACAACACAGGAACTACACCACAGCCCAGAATACAGCAATGCCTGTAAACTGGTCTAAACTAGTCGAGGAAGGCGGGAAGACAAGGATTATTTTTTTGTTTTTTTGGTAGAAACACACAGAAAATGCAGAAACAGTGATAAATTAGTTGCACAGGCTAGCATACTTTAGTGGGCAGCCTCCACAGTTAAATTAAACAAACAAACAAGCAAACTTTCGATCAAATTCGACTAAAATGTAACTTTAAGTGCAGATTTTAAAATAATATAGCAATCAGTTAAATAACAGTTCAGGCTAGTTCAAGGTAAGCTACAGAAGCTATTTCAAGTGAAAAAAAAAGCAAAGATACTTAAATCCAGAAGGTAGTCGCTTTTCTGAGTTCCCTGCTGCTAGGACCACTCTGTAAACCCATGTGGAGCTTGTCCGAGCAGTATAGCCAGAAAAAAATGCCCAGAGGCGGATTTTAAACAGTGAATTACAAAAGAGCTGGAAATGGTCCCAAACAACCAATTACTACAGCTTCTTGTGCTGAGGTCACTTCCCCCAAGGACAGGTAGGCTGCTCAAGGCTCCCCACTCCCACTGGTGAGCAAAGAAACTTCCTTCTATCCAAGTAAGGTAATGGACAACACAGGAACTACACCACAGCCCAGAATACAGCAATGCCTGTAAACTGGTCTAAACTAGTCGAGGAAGGCGGGAAGACAAAGATTATTTTTTTGTTTTTTTGGTAGAAACACACAGAAAATGCAGAAACAGTGATAAATTAGTTACACAGGCTAGCACACTTTAGTGGGCAGCCTCCACAGTTAAATTAAACAAACAAGCAAACTTTCGATCAAATTCGACTAAAATGTAACTTTAAGTGCAGATTTTAAAATAATGCAACAATCAGTTAAATAACAGTTCAGGCTAGTTCAAGGTAAGCTACAGAAGCTATTTCAAGTGAAAAAAAGCAAAGATACTTAAATCCAGAAGGTAGTCGCTTTTCTGAGTTCCCTGCTGCTAGGACCATTCTGTAAACCCACGTGGAGCTTGTCTGAGCACTATTATATACACACATATATATACACATATATACACACACATATACATATATATATATATATATATATATATATATATATATATATATATGCAGAGAGACAGGGACATAATGTCCTTATCACCAAACATTTGTTTTTATTATATTTATTTAATTTTGTTTTTGTTTTCTGTGTTTGTCCAAATGAGTTTTGTAGATCAATGTGTGGACAGCTTTAAGAAGCTTTCCATGGGCTTGCACAAGTGTTTAAATACTGAGCACGTGCGAGCCTGACAGCCATTTTGTAGTAAGCTGTTAATCAGCTCATTTATATTTTGTAATGCTAATGTCCATCCTGATGCGTTTCTATGTAATAAAGCATATAAACAAACTACACCACCTGTTTGTCATCTCTACTAGAGAGTGATGAGTGACATGGTGTCAGAAGTGGCATGTCTAAAAAGGACATGGTGTCAGAATGGAATCCAGATTCCTCAGCTTTCAAGACGGAGAGGCACTCGGTTAAGACTGGAGGAATATATAGTAGTGAATCATTCCTACTGCAAGTATAACTCGCAAAACCGGTCACAAACAAATTTCAAGTATTAAAACTTGCTCAAACTATTTTTTATTCACAAAATATGAAACGAGGCATTCAGAACACTATAAACGAATTTCTAAGTAACAGAAATATCCAATACTAAGGTACATTAATAGAAATATTCAAAATAACTAAGGAAAATGTTTGAAATAAAGTCTGAATCACATAAAATTAATAAAATAAGGGAAACAACTGCATTTTTTCACTAAGCACCACTTTTTCACATTAATCAAAGCTATTATAATTGTCTAAAGTGTATGAAGTATTCACACGGCTTTGCAGTGTTACAGTACAGTTATTTCACAAAATACAGCCATTTCAAAGCATACAAAGTAAAGCATTTCAAATAGTTTGTCCATTTGAATGTTACTGCAGACACATACAACAGCGTGTTCGTCTATCATTACAAAGGCCATATTTTTTAATATGTTTGGGCATAATTTGCTGGCATGGCTGAAGGATTTTGTAGACCAGCTCCACTTCTGTTTGACATTAATATTGCAGAGTGAGGATTTTTTCTTCCACACGTCTTGATGAGCTTAGAAATCATACAGCCTCAGATCCTGTTTTACAGAAGCTCAACCCCTTTACCAATCAAGGATGGCCATCAAAACAATCTAGTTTACCTCAAGAAGTACAAACATATTTTCCTTACAGAGATGAGATTTTGTCTGACAGTGGCATCATTATGAAATGTCCAAAAGTCATTGTTCCAAAGTCCTTGTAACAAGAGTATATTACTGTCTTGCATTGTGGCCACCCAGGAACTGATTCTACTAAAAGGTGGGAGACAGGACTAGTGTTTTGACCTGCTATACCACAAGATATTGAGAGAGCACTTTCATCTTGTTCTGTATGCAGTACTACAAAGCCACATCAACAGAAGGAACCACTTCAGCTAAAACAGATTCCTGAGCTTCCTTGGTCGACAGTAGCCACTGACATTTTCGAATGGAATGGTCAACATTACTTGATGTTAGTAGACTTTTATTCCAACTGGTTTGAGAATGATCTACTTCCTAATGTAGCATCCAGTACAGTCATTACCAAGATGAAGTGTCATTTTGCAGTCCATGGTAGTTTGTACAAAGTTATTTCTGACAATGTTACACAGTTAACTAGCCAGCAATTCAAAGGATTTGCCAAAGAGTGGGACTTTATTCATGTTACGAGTAGTCCTGAATATCCACAGTCAAATGGTTTGGCAGAATGTGCAGTTCAAAGTGCAAAACAGTTACTTCAGAAGTCAAAACCAAACACTAGTGATATTTCCTGAATCTCAGAAACATTCCCCATGATAAACATCTTGGTTCACCTTCCCAGAGACTTCTGTTGAGATTAACCAGAACCACATTACCAGCCAGCAGTAGTTTATTAGTTCCAAATGCTAAGAATAACAGATCAGTGAAAGTACATCTGTTAAAGAAACACCTATCCCAGAAGTCTTATTAAGACAAATCCGGTAAACTGCTCAATCCATTACGTGAATGAGAATGCAAACATGCAAAGGTTATGATTGGATTGGAGTTGTAAAGAGTATTTGCCCTGAGCCGAGATCATACATTGTGGAATCAGAAGGAGTAGAGTTTAGGCGGAATCTGAAACACTTGATGCAGGTGTCCAAGCCTGTACCACAGCAGCTAGCCTGTGAGAAAGGTTCTTTATCTCAGAGTGAGCTATCCAGCGTTCCAGTTCCAGAGGACATTCCCGTAAATATCCTTTTTCCTGAGATGAACCCTGAAGTTCCTGACATGAGTTGTTCACTGAAGACTGTCGCTGTTGCTAAACTCAGTTCTGATTACTACAGTACTAGATCAGCTTGCATTTCCAGACCACGTTACAGATACACGGCAACTTGGACATGAACATTGCGTTTGTTTCTAATTTCTATATTATTGTTTGTCTTATTCCACTGTCATTTCATTGAGGGAAATCTATTTAAGAGGGAGGATGTAGATCAATATGTGTGAACAGTTTTAAGAAGCTTTCTAGGGGTGTGCACAAGTGTATAAATACTGAGCATGTGCGAGCTTGACTGCCATTTTGCAGTAAGCTGTTGAGATGTAAGCATGTAAGCCTGTGTAGTCTATCTGTTCAAAGTCAAACTCAAAAGTCAAAGTAAACTTTATTGTCATTCAGAAATCACGCAAGTGCAAAAGCTGAACGAAATTCCGTATCTCCAGGTGAATGAGTTTAAGCACTTGGGATCAACAGTTCAGAGTAATGGTGAGTGTGGAAGAGAGGTGAAGAAGAGAGTAGAGGCAGGATGGAGTAGGTGGAGAAGAGTGTCAGGAGTGATTTGTGACAGACGAGTACCAGTAAGAGTGAAAAGGAAGGTCTACAAGAGGGTAGTGAGACCAGCTATGTTATATGAGTTGGAGACAGTGGCATTGACAAAAAGGCAAGAGTCAGAGCTTGATGTGGCAGAATGGAAGATGTTAAGATTTGCACTGAGTGTGACGAGGATGGACAGGATTAGGAATAAGTATATGAGAGGGTCAGCCCAGGTTGGAAGGTTTGGAAACAAAGCCAGAGAGGCAAGATTACGTTGGTTTGGACATGTGCTGAGGAGGGATGCAGAGTATATTGGGAAAAAGATGCTAAGGATGAAGCTGCCAGGTAACGGGAAAAGAGGAAGGTCTAAGATAGGGTTTATGGATGCGGTGAGAGAGGACATGCAGGTGGTTGGTGTGATAGAGCAAGATGCAGAGGACAGGAAGAAATGGAAACAGTTGATCTGCTGTGGCGACCCCTAAGGGAGCAGCCGAAAGAAGAAGAAGAAGACTCAATGTGCAGACAACATATAGACTATTTTCACAGACATTTACACATGTAACACTTGGCTATTACATCACAGACATGCAGGTAGACAGACTAATATTGCACATAATTAGAAACACATTTTAACACTTTTTGAACTGAACACTTACTTGCATGAGACTTTAGTATTACACAGGTACTTGGTTAAGACATTGCATTAATCCTTGCACAGAAAGACACGTTGAGTATTGCACTGTGAACATTAGGGCATTGCACTATGGACCTTAGAGTTTTGCACTATGGTTAATTTATGGATTTGTATGTATTGCACTGAAAGAAGAGATATTTTACTGCATTGCTACTGCCCTAGATGGCCTATTAGTTACAGTCAAGGTGAATGTTGCACTAAGTATTAGGTGAGACTGGTAACCAGGTACTTGCACAAATTGAGACAGTTTCTACTGACCCAGATGGACATCATGGAGTGTAGTGGTTATTAGAGTTCAGCAGCCTGATGACATTATGGAAGAAGCTGTTCCCGAATCTCGTAGTTCTGCAACGTATGCTTCGGAACTGCTTTCCAGATGATAGATGCAATAATAGTGTGTAAGCAGGGTGAGTGCAGTCTTTAATTATTCCTCTGGACCTGCTGAGACATCTGGATAAGTACAAGTCGTGGATAGGTGGTAAGGTGGTCTTAATGATCCTCTCGGCTGTCTTCACCACTCTCTGGAAGAATTTGTTAATTAGTTTGTTTATATTTTGTAATGCTGCTACCCATCCTGATGTGTTTCTATTTAATAAAGCATATGAACAAACTACTTTGCCTATTCGCCATCTATACTACAGAGGAACGAGCGACAGGTTTAGTCAAAAAACCTTTTCAGTGGAGGCCCAGGAAGAAAAACTCCAACATACTACAAACATTTGTAAACAGGCATTCAATGATATATATCATAAGCATTCACCAAGTAATATACATTACATTCATAAAGTTCAACAGCCAAGTAAAACAAAAATAATTGCTTAGTCTCATATTTAACCTCATAGCAAGATGAATAAAAATGCTAATGATAGTATATGTGTAGCTTTAGCTTTTACGTACATAATGTAAATTGCTTGCAAAACACAAAATGTATGATTCACTGTGTTTATTATGGCTTACAAAGTATACTTTAAAACTTGGAATCTAATAAATGATACGACACAAAGGTGAGGTTGTGTTGATCACTTCCTGTTTATACTTCTTTAATAACACGTACACTTCTAAAGACAGGAACATTTATTTATACTGTGAATTTATAAATGAATGTTGTCAAAAGGATCACTGGAAGTTACAGTACAACTCTATAGAGCTCACATGGAGGTAAAAAGATGGTACTGCCCAATGTGACCTAGAGGACTTATTTGTGTAGCATCCTCTGAAATTTGATGGCTAGAAAAATAACAGAACCTCTTTTAGAGAGAAGCAATGTTCCATCTTCCCCACCGGCCACAGAGCCTGAAATGAACAGGACCCAAAAATTGCTGCATAACCAACATACAAGGTGTCCATGGTCAAAAATGCAGGAAGGACAGTTTATGTTATTCGCCTGCTTAAATTCACCTCACTTGCCAACATCCCTGAGAACCTCTTAAACATTTTGCCCTGAAGATACAACTCTTGAGCTTAAAAGATCCTGAAGTAAAGTTAGCCCCTCTGCAAAAACATAAAAAAGGTTTACTGTCACAGCATATTTAACATTCGCGGTGTTGGCCAACTGAAGCATTTCATTTCAATGAATTTCAGTTTGATGCTTAGGTCGTTCTCTGAATAGGGACTTCAAAAATTAGGGTCTGAGGATTAGTTATTCAATAAAATACAAGTTCAATGAAGGGATATAGACCCGTGGTGAGCACCATGAACTGAAGTGCTGACTTCCCAACTGAAACATGAGACACTTCCTTTATGCTGTGGATACGGGTACATTCCAGTAGCTATTCTTTTAAATTGAAAGGAATCTTCTATGCTCCACAAAGCAGCAGAGGGAGGAGGGACTGTAAAATGACTATCCTGTATTTTTCACCTTGACTCTCTTCCTAAACACAGATTTCAGCAGAGACCCTGTAAAGACAGCCAAAGCTCTGAACCATTCCAGAACCCATACACACTTCAGAAACAAATTCTATCCTGTGACCTCTATGCAGTGCACTCTGTAACCATAAGGTACTTATTACTAACACCTTCCTCAATGGAAACAAAACAAGTTGAGGAAGAACTGGAAAGAAGGGTCAGACAGGAAGGGGACAGGACAAAGTAATGGACAACCCTCAAATTCTGCAGGAGTGGAGACTGCCTATGAAGTCACTTAGTAAATTCCTTGCAAGAGCTGTTGGTTCTAATCACCAATAATCCCTGACCTGAAACCTCTGCCCTGTCAACTGACAGTCTATCCCTTCCAAAAGATCAGCCTCTTAAGGACCAACCCAAAGAGGAAAAAAAAAAGAATTTCTGAACCTCACTTTTTTTTTTTTGCTGTCTCGCCTAGAAATAATAACATTTTTTGGCATATATCCCCCCAAGGTTGATGGCCTCAGCTCAATCTTTTTTTTTTTTCTTTTGCCTTTCTCCGGGGTATTCTCTGCTTCACCAGACAGAACTCCTTCTTAAAGAGGAAGGATTCTGATCTTTGTTAACCTATTTTCAGTACACGGTAAAGTCAGTCAGTAAAATATCACCCTACAGACTGCAGAATAAAAAAAAAAATAAATGAAACAGACAGCATGACATGGCTATTCATAGACATAGGGCCGCATTTCTGAAGTTAAACTTAAAACATCAAAACTATTCTGTTTCTCACCTTCTTCAGACAACCTTTGTCTGAAGGATGAACTCCCACTAGCACAATGTCATATATAACAGTAGGTTCAAAGTTTGAAACTCAAAGAACCCAGAAAATGTAGTTTCTTTCATTGAGTACCAGTCACTTTCAAACCTTTGTCAGAGAAAAAACGAAACATCAAATATACAATTCCCACCACAATTGGAAGTATCTAGAAATACTTGCTCAAGATCAGAAATGAAGTTTAAACCAGCCAGGAACTTACAGATACATTTGTCTAGATCACTGAACTCTTTAAGGTTCTACAAAAGCAATGAAAATGTTCCCTCTCTCACAAAGCCTCAAAATTCAAACTCTTGGGTGGAAGGAACTGAAAGAGACCCACTAGGAAAATACTGAGTTAATTATAAGTATGACTGACTTATTAGACAATCATTCACATTCTTACATGACATTTGAACACGTTCGCTCATTAGCTTTATAAGGACTGCAACATTTTAATCTACAGCAGTATCCCAATCCTCCAACTTAAAAACATTTCACAACTGTAAAGCAATTTTCCTCCACTACCATAAGAAATAGGTAAGGGAGATCACACAGCACCATTTTCTGTACTGTTTACTGAGATGTGTCAATACCTCAGCATTAATTTTAGCCATCACTGCAGCAGTCTCTTACTAATCCTTAAAATATAAGAGTAGTAGCGGTGTTACTGCCAGCAGCTCAATCAATAAAATGGTGCATTTAGGAAGGGATACATCAGCCTGCAACTTCAGAAAATATCCTATTTACTACTGCGGTGGTGGTGCTGCGGTAGCATTGTTGCCTCATAGCAAGACGTTGTCCCGTTCGATTATCAGCTAGAGCGTCTTGTGTGGAGGCATACGTGAATGGGGCGTGCCTTCGATGAAGGTTGTGAGTCAGGGCTGGTAACCCGGTACGTAAAAATCCACTACCAATCATTAGCGGACCGGAGTTCCGTTGTGGTGACCCCTAACCGAGAAAAGCCGAAAGACACAAACAAACTTCTGAAATACTAAAAATTTAACTTTTTTTGCTCCTGGGCTGCATAATTAGTTCAGAATATTATAACTAGAGCAGCAACCACTCACTAGCTCCTTTTGGAAGATAAGATCAGACTGATTAGACTGGCCTATACAAAAACCCTAGTAATGATGCTCCTTCCAACAGATCTTTGACTTAACTGAAGACTATGAACAAAAGTATACAAGCACAGAACAGTCCTGCGACCCACACAAAAATGGAAACCTGTTAGACTGTGCTATGCCTCCAGGCCTGTCTTAGAGATCAGCCCATGGAATGGCAACCTATGAACTTTATCCTTCAAGTGCCTGCAACAAATAACACAGAATATGAGAGAAATTACTGAAAAAAGGATGTCATAACTCTACAAGCACTCTTCATAACCTTACATTAATGCAACTCTAAATTAAACAACAAACACAGAAAGGCTCATCCAGACTCTGCTACACTTTGCTGTGAAGGAAAGGTTAGTTTGCTGTATTTTTTGTATTACTGTATTGCCTTTCTATATTTTGAATACTGTAGTTTGTTTTCTTTACTTTGTGTTTTGCTTGCATTCTGTTTTAACAGCATATTAAAACTTCAAAAGAGACCACAGCTCTCTCTGTTCTGAGTCAGGCAGAATTTTTCCCGCCCTCCCACCCATTTAAGTTGTCTTGTTAAATACCACTGTCTTTCTAGTTGCCCACCTCTTATGTTAATCTGACCATATATCTCATTTCTCTCTACTTTCACTGGCTTATGTGAGTAATCACAAAATCATCATTTTGAAATCCCACCCCTTCAATTATTTAAATTTATTGGCCATCCTACAGTATTTCGTAGTACCAAAATACAAAAGTGACCACCCCTTTCAATCCATCTTGCTGTTTTAAAAATAACTCTCCACTAAACCTTAACTTTTTAAACAGGTAAAACTCAAGTTACCTACTTTCACATCTAACTTCTCTAGTGCACACTGCAGAGTGCATTCTTTTCAATCTTACCTTTAAGCATCCCTGTGACTAGCACTTTCTCTAATACCTGCTGGAAAGCCCTAGGAAGCCTTAAACTCATACAAACACTGGACTCTCCTTGTTAACAAGGAGAAATTAATAGTAGGCACTAAACAGCCTATAATTGCAAAGTACCTTGCTAAGGAAACAGCTCCTATACTTTACAAAGAAAAAAAAGCCCCAAACCAAGCATGTCCAAGGGTCAGCTTCCGGTGATTTCTCCTGTCCACCTGGTGAATCTGGGCATACTGGGGCAATGCAGCAATTGCCTCATGTACACAGACAACCCTCTCCTCCTACCACCTAACACTACAACCTGTGAGAGATGCACTTACATAGCCAAAATGGAAGCAAAGCTCTCTCCACCCAAGATTGTGCTAAACAGTCAAGAGGAGAAGGTTAACACCCACACTACATCTCAAGCAACACAGCCCTTCTAAACCCACACCACCAACACCCACATATAGCAACACTAAATCCACATATGCAGAGGCCCTTAACTGTAACCTGCCCAAGCAACAAAGACCTCTAAAGCTGAAACGCAAACAAACACCAATCACAACCAATGTGTCACATAGTTCACAACACCAGTGTGCCACCCAGCAACAGCCCCTAAGGCAAGACAATGTACCTAACACTTTAGTCATAGGTGACTCTATAGTCCGGCACACTGATGTCCCTCTCACCAGGTTGAATAAGGAGAAAATTACAGTCAGCTGCCTGTCGGGTGCCAGGATCCGCCACATAACGCATGCACTCAAGTCACTCCACAACAAGTACAAATATGACTCTGTCATTGTCCATGTTGGAGTGAATGACTTGAGACGTACCTCCCTGGACTACAAGAAAAGAGACATGGAAGAGCTCTCGGATCATGTGGCCCAGGCAGGTATGACCCTAGCACTGAGTAGCATCCTGCCTTCGCCCAGAATGATACCACAATATAAGGATAAAATGATTGACTTCAACAATTGGCTAAGCTTATGATGTCATTCAAAGGGGATCCAGTATCTGTCTGCCTGGGATGACATGATTGACAGACCACGATGCTTTGCCAGAGATGGTCTGCACCTGTCGCCACTGGGATTCAGGTTACTGTCTAAGGCTCTTGCCACCCCTATAGTGCCTTTTTTAGGCAAACTTCAAAGGACAAAACCATCACCGTAACAGGTACAAGCATGCAAAATCTGAAGGTAATGCTACTCAATGCTAGAAGTCTAAACCTCAAAATGCACTCTCTCGAGGCACTCCTAAAAATGGAGAACATCGATATCTGTGCAGTAACTGAGACCTGGTTCAAGGCTCCAGAGAGCACCCCTGCAATACCAGGTTACAACTCTTACCACACTTTTCGGCCACCAAACCAGGACTGAAACACTAAAGGTGGAGGAGTGTCAATATTCACCAAGGATATTCACACCACCAGGCTAGTTGGCCAACACAATGTGTCTGAAATTCTCCAAGTGCAACTAACACTAGGTAAGACTGCAATCCAAATTGTAGCTTGCTACAGATCCCCCACCATACCCCAAGATTCTCACTACACCTTTCTAAACATACTGGAAAATATTAAGATATTGATTTTAACTACCCTGCCATTAACTGGGAAAACTACTCATGTCCCAACACCTTTGCGCAACGGTTCTTGGAATTCATAAATTCCAATGCCCTGGATCAACTAATCCATAGTCCCACCAGGGGCTCCAATATCCTAGACCTGGTCATTACCAACATGGGAAATCAATGCTCCATACCTATGGTCACCCCCTCGTTAGTCAGGTCTGACCATAAGCTAATCACCCTTAACATCCACATCCCACCCCACCCCCAGTAAAGAAACCACCATAAAAACTTCTCCAAAGCCAACTTCATGCTACTCAAGTCAGAAGTGACAAACTTCATAACACCCATGCAGGCGGAACTGAAAGTTCAACTGCTGAATCCTACACTAAGGCACTGTACGAGCACATCCACTCATGCATGAATCGAGCCATCCCAAATAGAACCAAAATGCTCTCATCCAAATAAAGGAAGCCAATCTGGTGGTCCCCTGCCATAAACAAACTTTACAACAAAAGGAAGAAACTTTTGCAGAAAAGAGGAAAATCCCAGGATGCAAAAAACTCCCTTACTAGCCTCAGTAAGAAACTGAGATGCCTCATAAAATCCTCCAAAGCTAGTTACGAAAATAAAATTGCCAAAGATTCCAAAGACAACCACAAAACATTCTATAACTATGTCAAGAATCTAAATGGCAATGCTCAGATCTGCTCTGAGCTAAAACAGAATGGCATTAAATATACTGATCCAAAGGATATTGCCAATATCCTGGCAGATCGATTCAGTGCCAACCTCACCCCCCTCTCACCCCCTAAATGGCCCATCTCAATACCGGAAGATTGCCAAATTCCAGTAATAATGGCCACACAGGTACAAAACGCACTCTCTAAAGCCAAGAATACAGCATCCATGGGACCAGATGACATCCCGGGCTGTGTACTACATGAACTACAATATGAACTGGTACCTCACCTAAGTGTCATGTTTAATCATAGCCTCACCTCAGGTTTCGTGCCCACTGAGTGGCGCATACCTACAGTTATCCCAATCCACAAGGGGGGATCCACCTTAGATCCCGGAAACTACCGTCCCATCAGTCTGACAAGCCTTATCTGCAAGGCCATGAGCGTATTATCATGGAACTTATAAACAAAGACACTGGCAACCTTCAAACACTGGACTCCACCCAGTTTGAGTTTGTGAAGGGCCGATCTTGTCTCCTGAACCTGATTGACTTCTTTGAATCAGTCTCCAGAGCCATGGACAAGGGTAAGGTGGTCCACACAGCCTATCTAGACCTTGCCAAGGCCTTTGACACCATCCCCCACTCTGGAATCATAGATAAACTTACTAAGTTGGGCATTAATCCCTATGTCACCCAATGGGTTGCTAAATGGCTTACTGATAGAACCCACACTGTAAAAGTAGCCGACTCCAAATCCAGCTCCAGACAAGTGACAAGTGGAGTACCTCAGGGTTCAGTCCTGGGGCGCTCTTGTTTGGCATCTACTTCTCTGAAGTACAGGTCAACACTAAGGGACTCTGGCTAACAAAGTTTGCAGATGACTGCAAACTGGGAGCCATTATTGAATCCCCAAATGATGTGGATACTCTTCAAAAGGGCCTTACAGAAACAGATGCTTGGTGCCAGAGCCATGGGCTCAAGCTCAATGCCAAGAAATGTATTGTTATCCCCTTTGGGAAAAACATGTATCCATGAATTACCATATAGGTGGCAGTACACTAAACACAGAAAGTGTGATAAGAGACTTAGGGACACAGGTGGACAGTGGTCTCACCTTCGATAACCACATCGCCACAACAGTCAGGAAATCCTTCTATGTGGCACACCTCATCACGAAGGGCTTTTCATCCAGAAAAAAGGAGGTCATTGTCCCACTGTACTCATCCCTCATTAGACCCATTATAGAATACAACGCCCCATTTGGTATGTACCTCTCAAGACATCTGCAACAACTGGAAAGGCCTCAGAAATACCTCACTAAAAGAATCACAGGCCTAAAGCAGATGCCCTACGCTGACCGCCTTAAAAAACTCCAGCTATACTGTCGCATATCGTCTACTCAGAGGCGATCTCTGCTTAACATACAAGGCCATGTCAAACCCAGAGCTGTTGGACATGCTACACTTAAAGAAATCCCAATCCCTCAGAGCTACACGCTCCAGGGATCTAAACCTTGTCATCACAATAAACAAAACATGCTGGAGGGATAGGTTCCTGACCCAGAGACTCCCCAGACTCTGGAATAGATTGCCCATACATGTCAAGCAGAGTGCCTCTTTGGACCTCTTCAAGAGGAACATTGATGATTGGATGGGAGAAAGGAAATTCACCCCAGGGATCACGTCAGTCGCCCTGCTAGACAGGGGTCCAGGAAAGTAAATAATGTGGGAAGAAATAGCCAGGGAATTGTTATGTCTAGGCTTGTATAGGCCCTAGGGCTGATAGCCTAGTACCAACCTATGAACCTATGAACCTATAAACCTATGAAAAAAGGATAAAAAACAAAAATATGTTTATTCAGCCACTGCAGAAAGAATTGACCACAAGCCTTTCTAAGCCAGGCAAGTCCTCTCTCTTTAGATACTTGTAAAATCTGAGAGCCAGTCAGTCCTAACAAGGTGTGTGATCTAGAGACTTGGGCTATATCTGTAACCCACCCAAAACAAACTAAACAAAGGGACTCTACTCACTGCAAAGAAGTCTTGGCCCAGGGTGAGGCAGCTACCCATAATTGATGGGCTAGAGAGACAAACAGTTCTCTGACCTTCTGCAATAAACCAAAACATCCTATATAACCTTGCAATATTCTCTGGAGTGAACAAAACTGCATGATCTTACCACTACCACAACATCAACATTATTGTTCAATTATTTTCCCAGTACCCCCAATGAACAGGTTGCTTGACATCAGGATCCTTCTTTCACAGGGTTCAACTTTCCATATTTTTAAACACCAAGCCCAAGACTCCACCTCCTTTCTTCGCTGATAACTCTTTTCAGCAGATCAAGCCCAACAGTAATTTTTCTTACTATCTATGAAAGATTGGCTTGCATTTACCTGTCACCTGCAAAAAAGCTACCAACTACACAAGATTCACGTACTATGAGTTACAAATATCTCTGACAGAGATGAAGCAATAATGACCTCAGTGGAACCTGAATAGCAATGTGCCTTTACTCATTCACTTTCCAAGTAATCTGATTCAGGGCTCTTGAGGGTAGAGCTTATTCCAGCACTCGGGGAGTACTAGGCCTAGAAACTAGTCTTGGACAAATCACCACAAGATAGATACACAGATATAAATACAGAAATACAAACATATACTTACAAGCACTCTGGAGGACTTGCAGATAACCATTTCATCCTCACTCCCAACTCAGACAGCTTCCAACCACCTACAATTTATTTTATTTATTTTACATTTGTTGACTGGGATAGTCTGACAGGATTCATGTCCATTTTCAGCAGAGGCCCGGGGAGAAAAGCTCCAAGGTGAGGCTCCAAAAGCCATTTAGGCCTCACTTTATTTTTTCTGCACACTGCCCATTCATGTTTTCTGCATATTGAAGCTGAAGGCCTTTCCAACGTTCATGCAGGCTACAGCTTTTTACTTCATTTGTATATCTATGAAATAACACAGTAGTAACAACAACAAAACTGAGATGTGTTAACACAACAGAAAGACCTACATGTCATAATCATAGCTAAAAAAAAAATCTGCTTTGTACAAGTGAGCAGTAGCTACGGAAACAGTATGCTTGGGTGTACTGCCAAGAGCAGGGACTCCAAAAAATGGGAATCTTTCTTTCGATACATAAGACACTTCATTTGCAACATTACATTCAGTACAAAGGGCCATACTTCACATGAGATAGCAGGCAAGCAGAAAAAAAAAGTCTAAAAAATTAAACTAAGATAGTAAAAAAAGTGTGAAATGTGGACTATAATGAACACATGAAGCTGCTCAATACATTCAATTTGAAAGAAAAAAAAACAGACAAGAAGATTTATATTGAACCCATAAGGTCCAAAGAGGAACTAAGGCCAGCCAGGCTGGTACTAAGAAAGAAGCAGGGTAGAACCAGCTAACTCTAGAGTTACTGTGTACAATGGAGGCAAAGGTAAATTACTTCAGAGAGGGAGTCTAGCAGTAAGTACAGACAGTTAAGACTGGGAGCTGTAGTTCTTGTGGTACAGTGTTTGATTCCTTCAGCTCTCATTCACCATATGTGACCTTGAGCATGTTACTTAACCACACAGTGCTTGGGGACAACTAGGAATTTAGGATAGGCTTCTTGAAGGTACTACAAGCCTAGTAACTATGAACTAGGTAGGATCCTGGAATTCTTTAGCACGCTGACTGTAAGCTGTAAATCACTGGCGTGCATGAAAGGGAGATGAATGCAAGGGCATAGTGGTGAAAAAAATAAGAAGATTACTGATTTGGAGACTAACTACAACCTGAGTTAGACAGGCTATGTGACTGCTAGCACAATTCACTTGCTTGTTATGTTCATAAACAAAATATTCAATGACTATCATCTCAAACATTCATTAAAGATACAAAGTAAATAATATGCTGTTCACATAGCAAATACTTCAGTGAAATAAAATGACATTTATAAAACAAAATATGAAAGTTATCCCATTGTTAACATATCTAATCTCAGCAAATTTGCAAACAGTTTAAAAACAATTAGTTCTTCTTCTTCAAACTATATATCATGTTAATGTCCTCAATTTGGATTTAAGGGACAATGTGTTTTTCCGACCCACTACAGTGGCATCTTCAACTAGAATCACTTTGTCTCAGGAAAACTCACTTTCACTGTATCTAAAATATAGAACTAAAGCGTCCAGCAGTGATTTATGCTTCTATCACCCACAAACTAATAAAATCATTATTCAGTCTTGTATAGGTTATTCATTTGGTCACCGGTTCAGCACACAATGTATGCCTTTTACAGGAGTGACCCAGTAGTTCAGTCAAGCACTGAGCTGCAAAAGTCACAGAATATGCCAGCAAGGACTGACGGAATCAATCCCACAAAAAGGGATGTTATCCTGACATTCTAGTTTTTCTACAGAGTAATAGTATCCTGACGTGTTGGGCCTGCGGTACACCCTCAGCCCCTAAAAATGTCTTGCTATATTAGAAATTAATTTATGATTCAGGCTGTAAAGTAGTCAACTGTAAGGTTTTCTACTCACGGATGTTTTACTTGCTCACCACCTGTTCAGCTGTTAATCTCAAAGATAAGGGTCAAAAAGAATTTAAGAATAAATGCACCAAGTACAATCTTTTAATACTAACCCTACTCACGTAGACAGCTGATACAATACAAGTGTTTCGATACGTGTTTTACAGAATAAAAGATCCATTACCAGCTGGCAGTACTTTATGATACTGCCGATTTTAAACGCTCAATCACTAAAGCACACATAAGAGTGACAGTGCACAGTTTATTGGAAAATCAGGGAGAGTTGAGAAGTAGAGTACCTGCTATGCCATAATACTGAGATGTTGCACATGCTAGTCTTGAAGGGAAATAAGGAGAAATCTCCACAGCATAGCCATGTCGTGCGGGTAACTTGAAAGACTGTGCGAATACCATGACTCATTTCAAGTTACGGTAAAAAAATGCATACATGAGTAAAAAAGCGAATTATTATGATTTGCTTGAGCTCTCGTTCACGCTCGTATTTACCATTGTCTATTTAACTGTAAAACGAACTAAAACTGCATTGTGTTGTGAAAGCGTACAGTGCTCCACAATCATCATATAGTAAGTAAATAGAAGTATCAAACTCCACCACTGTTGGTCTTGTGCTTCATTAAAATATATCCGAGTTATCAATCGGTACAGTTCGTTTTAGTTCCAAGAGAAGGGACTTCCGTACTTGCGTCATGCTGTCATCTGTGCTTTGAAAAACGAAAGCAAAAACTACCGTGCTTTTGTGGAATAATTAATAATTATCATTGCACATTGTTAAATACATAGACCATTTCAGAAAGCGGTAAGCGTGGTACTGGGGGAAGAGATGGAGCTTTCGAGGGAATTTTCTGAGAAGCTTGTGCTTACAAAAGAAGAAAAAAAATCAGCTGTATTTTAAGTCTTACGGGAAATGTGCTCCCCACAAAATTTGTGATTTTCTGGCAAATGACTGAGGATTGAATTAACCAAGCAATGACACGTATTGAGTTTCAGAGTTCATAGTTAAGAAACTGTTCGGTAACATAACACCTTTTATTCCAGCATCTTTCTGCGTTTAGAATAGTAATATTTAAAATGTGTTTCTGTTTTTGGGCCTTTGACCCCCGTTAGTTTTGGCTTTGTCCAGATTTCTTGGCCTAAAAGGTTGAGGTCTAATGTGTGTGTATAAATGCTCAGCTCTCATGTCATTTTCATCCATTCCTCAACTGTTAGGTTCAGATCCGACTGTGACGCTCTTTATAGTTTGTGGAACACTGCAAGTTTTTCAGCTCATCTCTTACCCAAAATGCGGTACTCCTTCCATACCTCAGATCTCGTCTACAGCTTTCGCGTTCGGATATTGGTTGCTGTTATCTCTCGAGTATATGTAGTGTTTAGTGAGTAGTTCAAAAATGTATCTTTTAAAACTTTCTATATATGCATTTTTTAAGTGACCGAGCCTTCTTATCCCTTTAACTTTTGCCCTCTCTATCCCTTGTTAATTTATTTAGTATATTTTCCCTCGGTGGTAATTCATAGGTACTAGGCTATTGGCCCTAGGGCCTATATAAGCCTAGCCAAAAAGGTACCCTGGCTTTCCCCACCCAAGGAAATTATCTTCCTGTGCCCCTGTCCAGCAGAGCCACAGAAGTGATCCCCGGGGTGAATTTCTGATCTCCCATCCGATCATCAAGATTTTCATTGAAGAGTGGTAATGAGGAGCTTTGTTTGGTGTAGATAGGTAGTTTGTTCCAGAGTATGAGAAGTCTCTGGGACAGGAATCTATCCCTCCAGCATGTTCTCTGGGACAGGAATCTATCCCTCCAGCATGTTCTGTTTATGGTGGTGACAAGGTTTAGGTCCCTAGAGCGTGTCGTTTGGAGGGATTGGGATTTCTGTAAGTGGAGTATGTTCAACAGCTCTGGGTTTGACATAGCTTTGTATGTTAGGCAGAGATCACCTCTGAGTAGGCGATATGTGATGGAGTAAAACTGGAGTTTTTTGAGACAGTCTGCATAGGGCATCTGTCTGAGGCCGGTAATCCTCTTTGTGAGGTATTTCTGTGGCCTTTCCAGAAGTTGTAGATGTCTTGTGAGGTACATACCAAAAGAGGTACTGTATTCTATAATGGGTCTAATGAGTGACTAGTAGAGTGGAACATTACCTCTTTTCCTGGATGAGAAATCGTTTGTGATGAGCTGTGCCATAGAAGGATTTCCTGACTACTGTGGAAATGTGATTATCAAAGGCGAGACTACTGTCCACCTGTATCCCAAGGTCTCCTATCACACTTTAGGACTGTGGCAATGTGTTTATCAAAGGCAAGACTACTGTCCACCTGTATCCCAAGGTCTCCTATCACACTTTAGGTGTTAAGTAGACTATTGCCTATGTGGTAGTTCTTGGGTACAGAGTTTTTACCAAAAGGGATGACAATGCACTTTTTGGCATTGAGCTTGAGGCCATGGCTTTGACACCAAGCAGCTGTCTCAGTGAGGCCCTTTTGTAGGATGTCCACATTGTTAGGAGTTTCAATTATGGCTCCTAGTTTGCAGTCATCTGTGAACTTCGTTAGCCAAAGACCCTTTGTGTTAGCCTGTACTGCAGAGAAGTAGATACCAAACAGGAGAGGACCCAGGGCTGAACCCTGTGGTACTCCACTTGTCACTGGCCTGAAGTCGGATTTGGAGTCTGCTACTTTCATAGTGTGGGTGCTGTCAGTGAGCCAGTTGGCAACCCGTCTTGTGACATAAGGATTAATACCTAGTTTAGTGAGTTTATCTATAATTCCAGAGGGGGGTGGTGGTGTTGAAAGCCTTGGTGAGATCTAGATAGGCTTATTATTTCCATTCTTCTACCTTTTAGGTAGTTTTCTGCTGTTTATTCTTTAAATTCTTCTACCTTTTAGGTAGTTTTCTGCTGTTTACCATTGTTGCTATTTTTTATAGTTTATTTATAAAAAAAAAGTCTCTCTCTCTTTTTGTCATTTTTTCTTTCCTTGACTTATTTCCATACCAGTGTCGGAAAACCCTTCAGGTTTTCATGAATGTAATGCCTGTGGCCATAAAAATCTCTTTGTCAGATGCACACAAGTTGTGTGTGTGTGTGTTTAGACCCAGCCCATTTAAACTCTATATGTGACATATGTAAGGGCTTTAATCCAAGGGCCTGTATTAACCAGAAAAATAAATTAATATTAAAGGGATTAATATCATCATCTCATACGGCATCTGGGACTCAAGCTCCCAAGAAAAGCGCTAAAAAGGAGCCTAAAAAACATCCATTGGACCCGTTAGGCTCTTCTGCTCCAAGCTCGGATCCACCTTCTAAAATAGCTAAATCATCAGATCCAATTCCATTAGATATGAAGACCAAAACTTCTGACCCAATTTCTTCGGATCTAAAATATAAGACCTCGAATCCAACCCCATCAGATCCAAAGAAGTGCAAAGATGGCTCTTTCCTGGGATCTGTTCTCCTTACACTCTGGGGATCCGATAATCCTCCCATCTCCTTTCTTGGAGAGGTGCTGCCACTCCAGGACCTTGTCCATTGCTGCCTCATCTCAATCCTTCAGAAGTTTGACTGAAGCTAATGTGGATATGATGATGGAAATTTCTTTTGATGCAAATTCAAATGGGGGTTCTCTTGCCTCCTACCCCATCAGGTCCAGAGACCCTCATAAGTGCTACTACACCTATTTCGTCTCCTTCTCTGATCTGACCTTTGGTTTTGGAGCAGTTGGAACCAAGAATCCCAGATTCATCCATATCAGATCCAAAGTTCATTGCATCTTCTGCTGTATTGTCAGTGAGTGGACTGACTCCGAGCTTGTTGGAGCTAGATGACTCTCAGAGCCTTAGCATCTGCACCAGATCCAGGGTGTTGCAGTCAACTACAAGATTGAGAGCCATCTCTACTCCTCAGAGCCTCGGCCCTTGACAGCTTGGCTCTGACCCCTGCTTCGAGCGGTTTGCTTTCAGATCGGAAGGAGTCAATGGTTTGGAAACATGTCTTCTCAGAGCAGTCAGTTTCTCCCAGAGGCATTCTGCTTTTGAGGTAGCGGAGAGACTTTTCTCTGCTCCAAGAGAAAGGATGCAGTCACCTTCCTTAGCCCACACTTCCCAGACCCATTTGTCTTTGCATCAATAGCTCCAGGATACCCCTCAGGGTATATGGATTTCTTATGATATGTCTCTGGAACACCCCACCAAAGAAGTTCCTAGGAAGAGAAAGTGCAAAAGGAGGCACTTAGACTGTCCCCCAAGAGTCTTTCATGGAAGATACTAATTTCGATGAGGGGAAAGGGTCCCCAAGATCACCACCTGACACTGACTCATTTGGAGACATGTTAGAGCTCCTCAAGGAAAGAGGTGGTTGGTCAGCCAATAACCCTACCCCAAGAGGAATCAGTATTCCTGGAAGCCTTTGGGTCTGGCACGTCTACCTCCTGGGTGACTCTGCCCACAAATAACCTCATTGATTTGATGTCTAAATGGGTGTGGAAGGAACCTGACTCTTGTTGAGCCAATCCCCAAGAGACCAGACAGGATTCTGCCACCCAAGGACAGGGAGTTTTGGAGAAAGGGAGTACCAGCTGATGCCATAGTCATAGTGTTGGCCACAAAAAAAGGACTTGCAGAACAAAGTTCCTGTGTTCATCCTCTTAACAGGGAGTCTAGGGCTCTGGACAGATTTGGGGAAGTGCATGTACGCTTTAGCAAACTTTGCACTTTGGTTGCTGAACTATTTGGCACACTTCAGAGGGATTTGATTGAAGAAGTCACCAAACCCCTCTCCAGGACCATTATTTCTGTGGCAGAGAGTTCTAGTGCCTCACAGTTGGCTACCCTATAGTCCATTTCAAATTCATCCATGAGACTCATTTCACATGCAGCTAAAGGCATCTCAAGGGCGTCAGGTTCAGGCATTTCCTTTAGGAGGCATGCCTGGCTGCACCTGTGTGATTTTGTGGAACCCTTCAAGTCTTCCTTTGTCAATGCTTCTTTTGATGGAAGTTGTTTATTTGGCCCCAAGATTAAAGGCACACTATCTTGGGGTGTGCAGGATGGTAAGACCCTGTCTGCATTAGGCGTACATTCTTCAACTCCTCAAAGAACATTTTCTAGTAATCAATGACGTGGTTGAAAAATGTGATTCAGAAAGTCCCAGGGTCCTTTCCATGATTCATGTGGAGATAGAGGTCCGCCCTCTGCCCCTCGGGGAACTAACGGAAAACAGTGCCTGCGTGGCAGAGGAGGCCCACAGAACCAGGGGTCCAGTGATACTTCCTCTGACAGACCCGACCAGCACTCCTGAAAGGAGGCCTGATTCTCCACCTGTGGAGGCAGTTAGGGGTCATTTATCCCTACGCCAGTGGATCTGGTAAGAGATTACAAAGGATACATGGCTGCAGAATATTATTTCCAGAGGTTATATAATATCCTTTTCATCCCCCTTAACAGGGAGCAAAAGTCCTGATGTTCCACCCAGTTAGAGGAAAGCAGCAGCTCTAGAAATAAAAAAAGCTGCTAGAAAAAAAGAGTCATTCAAGAGATTCCACCAGACCAGAAAGTGTCCAGAACTTACTCAAGATTCTTCTTAGTGCCAAAGAAAATGGGACCGGAGACCAGTTTTGGATCTCAGCAATCTGAACAAATTAGTTCAGTACACAAAGTTCTGGATGGTCATGGTTCAATCCATTCTGCCTTTCCTGCACAAGTACAACTGGAAGTTTCAGGATGCATACTATCTTATAGAAATGAACAGACAATCCAGAACATACCTACACTTCTGGCTGGGAGCCAGTCATTACCAATTCAGAGCTCTGCCCTTTGGTCTTACCACAACTCCCAGGGCATTCCCGAAGTACATGCAGCAGTAGCAGCTCACTTGAGACTGCAAGGATTCCAGGTGTTTCCTGATTTGGACGACTGATTCATAACCATTTCAACCAGGTATCACCTGACCAAAGTACGAGATTATTTACTCCAGTTATGCTCCCACTTGGGAATTACTATCAATCACAACAAATCTCAGCTAGAATCAACTCCGATATTAGAAGAGTTTATTGGAGCTTTGTTCGACTTGACAGCTTCCCTTCCCTTACCAAAGGTATAAACCATGCGATTCCAGGTCAGAAAGATCATTCAAAATTCTCTCTCAGCTTGATTGAGTCTTCAGGCTTTGGGGTCAATGTCTGCTGTGACAGTTTTAGTTCCATCAGCAAGATATCACATGAGAATTTTTCTATGGACTCTAGCTAGTCCATTCTATATCAACCCTTATCCACCAAAATCAAGATAACTGAGGCTTGCAAAAACTCTCTCCTTTGAGTGATTCACTCCAATCACATAATGCATGGTCACCCCTTTACCTTTCCTTAGCCCAAGGGCATGGTTACCATGATGTTTCCTAGATCGGGTTGGGGGTTCTTCTTGGGAAAGACAGTCCCAAGGCACATGGTTCCCCAAAGAGGCCGATATGCATATCAGTGACCTAGAAATGAGAGCTGTCCTAGCATTGCAGGCCTTTCAAGACTCTCTCCCTTCTGGAACCATTGCAATCCAGATGGGCAACATGTCAATGGCCTGGTCTATTAAAAAACAAGAGGAACCAAATCTTATCCCCTGTGTCAAGAAACTTTGCAAATGTTGCAATGGGCAATCTAAACCAAATGATTTCTGATAGTAACGCACATTCCAGGGTAATCCAATGTGATAGCAGACAAGTTAAGCAGGCCCATTCTAATGCTTCATGAGTAGTCAATTAAAGTGAAAGTAGCAGAAAAGATGATGGGGCCAGTTTTGCTGCAACCTCTATGCATCTCCCCTCAACAATAAGTGCAGCAGGTATTTCGCCCTGCCCCCCCCCCCCACTAGAGGAGTCACCAAGAGACACTCTTCACGATTGGCCCACCAATCTCTTCTAAGCTTTCCCCTGTACCTCTAATCCCCAAATTCCTTCAGAAAAAATCTCGATTGAAGAGCACAGTCATCCTCACTGCCTCTTATTGGCCTTGTCAAATTTGGGTTCCCTTTCTTTGACTCGTCTGCTTCTTCCCCTGGATTCTGGATCCAGTTCCAGACCTACTGTCTCACCCAACAAACATGATACACCCGGGTGTCTCAGGCCTGAAATTAACAGCATGGTTTCTCCACTTCCATTAATAGCAAGAAACTCCCGGCTCTCCTCCCCTATTTGCCACATTCTTTTATCCTCCCATAGAGCTTCTACTAAAAAAAAATTACAGAAGTAAATGGAAAGGATTTGTCATTTGAATGCAGCAGAATGACACTGATCCTTTGCTGCAGCAGTACATAAGGTTCTAGAGTTTTTTGCAAACATTTTAATGAAGGTGCTAGTTCTACTGTTAAATTACAAGCAGTTGCCATTTCTAATTTTCACATTGGGGTAAACAATTCGTCTTTAGCCTCTTTCAGACTTTGCAAGGCCTTTGTAAGAGGAACTTTGCTTCTTAGACCCCCTTTTAAAGACCCAACACCTCCATGGGATTTAAATGTATTGTTACAGTCCTAGACCCAATCTCCCTTTGAACCATCATCCAAATTAAAATTTCTAACTTGGAAGACTATCTTTTTAGTGGCTATTACATCTGCTAAAAGAGTATCAGAACTTCAAGCCATATTTTCTAAAACGCATTTGATTTTTCGTAAAGGTAGGGTATCCTTACAAACTACCACCTCCTTCCTTCCTAAGGTGTTGTCAGAATTCAATATTAATCAAACTATCAACCTTCAAGTCTTCTTTACAGATGTTTCAAAGGAGAATACATGCTATATTTGCTGGATGTTCACAAACAGTTGCGTATTTACCTACACAGGACAACATTTTTCAGGAAATCAGATTAATTATTTGTCTCTTTTTCAGATTCAAAATTAGGTAAACCATTTACCAAAGCGGCCTTAGCCAAATGGATGACTGATTGTACTTCATTTGTTTACCAAAAAAGAAGGTTTGACTTTGCCAAAACCTCTAAAATGTTCACTCTACCAGGTGTATGGCAATGTCTTTAGTGTTTTTATCCAGATCTTCCTTGGATGATATTTGTGCAGTTGCAACTTGGACTAACCCTTATACTTTTATTGCTCATTGGAAATTGGATCTGATCTCTAGGGGAAGAGCAGCCTTCAGCTCAGTGGTCCTCAGGAATATCCTTCCTTAGTCTTCCCAGGACTGAGGTAGATAGGGACTCTGTCCCAACAGTTGAGAAATGAATGAAAATGACAACAGATATAGAAGTTATGTGCTTACCATAACATTCCATCTGAGTTATCCATTTTCATTCTTCCTCAACTCCCCTCCCTCCAACCCCCTACTAATTTGACTTCTGGAAGGATTAGAAGATACTAAAGGGACCAACGTTCCTTGTTTGTGCTCCAGATACTGGTATTTGTTCTTTTCCACATTCCCTAAAAGTCAGCAAACAAGATCTGAGGTATGGTAGGGGACTAGTGCATTATGAGTAAGAGAGAAAGTTGAGAGCTTTCAGTGTTCCATGAGCTGTAAAAAAGGCAGAGTCAGATCCAAACCCAACAGTTGAGGAAGAATGAAAATGAACAACACATGGAATGTTATGGTTAGTACATAACTTCTTTTTTTTACTCCAAGCAACAAAAAATAAATAAAATAAAGCAAAAGCACACTTTGTCTTGACAATAATTTCTTATTTATAATTCATAACCCCATAAAACAAAGGTTACAATTACTTAGTCTGAAGTAAAAGTCCAATTGTCCTCCATTAGACTCAAGTTCCCACTACTACTGCCTCAATGCTGGGGCTTCACTGATCTCATTTTAGAGATTTTCCTGGTCTTCTTTCCACAAACACACCAGAAAGATTCTTCTGGCTGCAAAATGACACCATGAACAAATGCTGCAGGTAACCATTATCCCTTCTTAATAGGCCATATTCTCTCAGGCTTGATAGGACTACAGGTCTCTCACTTATTCATCATGTAATTACATAATTAATTTTATTAACCTTCTGACTCATTCGTCGGGAGTTCTCCATCCCTCCCTCACTTCCCTAAAACTGACAGCTTGGCTGCTCCAATTCCCACATTAGCCAGGTAACCAGATTTGTCTGCTGCGGTCCAACACATTATAGTTTCCTGTCATAAACTATCCACCAGGAAACTATATAATAGCAAATGGAAACGGTTTGTTCACTGGGCTTCTCAACATGACACTGACCCTTATGTAGCACCTGTCCATACCATCTTAGAATTCTTGTCTTCCTTGTTCCATGATGGCGTGGCTGCTGCCACCATTAGAGTTCAGTTGGCTACTATCTCAAACTTCCATGTAGGCTTTAACGGCTCCAACATTATGTCACACAAACTATGTAAAGCATTCTTAAAAGGAACCCACCACCTCAGGCCACCTATTAGGCATCCTGTCTACCCCTGGAATTTGAATCTGGTTTTATCCCAACTGATGTTCGCCCCCTTTGAACCTGCTTCATCTTGCCATTTAAAGTTTTTGTCTTGGCAAACTTTATTCCTGGTAGCCATTACATCTGCACGTAGGGTCTCCAAATGTCAGGCCTTGTCTTCCAAACCCCCATACTTGATTTTTCACCCTGATAGGGTATCCCTCAGGATTAATCCTACCTTTCTTCCCAAGATCGCTTCAGTAAATAACTTAAATCAGTCCATTGAGCTCCCAACCTTCTTCAAACACCATACTAACAAACTGGAATATATGTTACACAAGCTTGATGTACATAGACAACTGAGGTTCTATCTAGATAGAACGAAGGATTTCAGACAATCGGATCAACTCTTCGTTTCTTATGCAGACAATAAGAAAGGTTTTGCAGTGTCAAAAACCATACTATCCAAGTGGCTCTCTGACTGCATCAGATTCATTTATGCTTCCATGAATCAACCATTAGAAACTAACATCAAAGCCCACTCTACACAAGCTGTTTCTACGTCATTGGCCACGCAGCTCGCTTGCCTTTAGATACCATCTGTGCAGCTGCCACATGGTCAAAACCTCACACGTTTATTATTCATTACAAAGTGGATAGGACCGCCAGAGACAGGGCTACGTTTGGTTCCACTGTGCTCAGGAATGTTCTCCAGTGAGCCACCCAGGGTTAGGGTGCTTGGGACACTACCCACGTGTAAAAACAAAACGTCGAGATAGAACAACTTCACATAAAGAAGTTATGTCCTTACCATAACATTCCATGTGAGTTGTTCATCTCGCCTTTTGTTCTTACATTCCTGCCCACCTTCCCCCTCCAGTCGAGGAGATGGTTGCCTTGAAGGATTGGTTCAGTTGTCAGTCTGTTTATACATTCCTACTCTTCTTGTTTCTTTGTTTGTTTGTTTCATCTGGAGCATTTCTCCCTGGGCCTCCGCTGAAAACTGGCTCTGTGGAACCTAGTCGGACTTTCCCGGTCAATAAATGATAAATAAATAAATAAAAAATAAAAAATTGTTTCCTTTTACTGTTATAATTATCTAAGCAGGTAGACTCCATAGTCTTATTCTGTCGGTAGGCTGTCTTGGTTGCGGCACACTGGATCTGGGGATGTACAGTGGAGCATCATGGGATGTACACTGGGTCTCAGGCTTCTCTGGGAGTCTGAGCTTTGGGGCGGCCGATTCGAGGCCGAGGGATCGGCTCCAACCCCACGTGTGGAAACAAAAGGCGAGATGAGCAACTCACATGGAACGTTATGGTAAGGGCATAACTTCTTTTTTTGGCAGTTCTCTCTCTGAGTGATGTAGAAGAGTTTCTCTAAAGGCCATTCTAAAAAGGGAACCTGACAGATACTGAACATACATGTCATACAGTTTGAAGGCATTAGAAAACACTGCAAAAAGTGCTCACCTTTTTTTCTGTACATGACCAGCAGTCAAGGCTCCCTGTCAGTGTAGAATGTAGCAAGTGGGTTAGACCATTTTAAGAGATATAGAAGACTGGCGGTGGTGGTGCTGCGGTAATGTTGTCGCCTCACAGTTAGACTTTGCCCGTTCAATTCTCAGAGTGTCTTCTGTGTGGCGACATGCGTGAACGGGCGTTCCTTCGTTGAAGGTTGTGCGTTAGGCCCGGCAAGCCAGCACGTAAAACTTTACTGCCAATCATTAGCGGACTGGAGTTCCACTGTGGCGACCCCTAACCGGGAAAAGCCGAAAGACACAAACAAAAGGAACCATGCAGAAATCATCTTTCCATAATCCAAAAAAAAAAAAAAACAAATCTGACTACTTAAAGCAACAGTTATAGAACCTATGAACCTTATGTTTATAGTCATTATACACCCTATTAACATCTGTTCTAAAGCTACAGTTCTGTCTACTCTACTTACACAAAATATGTACATAATTTTACCTTATTTTTGAGTACACCATTCTGGTGAGAACCACAACACTATGTTATAGTCACATCCCCTCAAATTGAAACCTTCACTTTTTGGGCCCTGTTAGATGGAGTGTGAGCCACAAATATGTCATTTGTATGATGGTGAGTCAAGCCTGGTCTGTGTTTCACTGTGAATCTTAAAGGCTGTAAGGAAAGTGCCTGCAAAGTAATTTTGTTTCCCATTCTGCTTCCTATTCAAGCACAACAGTGGGACATGGTCTGTAACCAGTGTAAGTCATAGCTCTCAGCTGTCAAGATTTTCGCATAATGTCCATATTTTATCCTTATATTTTTGGGCTGTTCCTCTTAAAATATGTGATTTTTTGGCAAATAAATGAGGATTGAATTCACTAAGTAATGACACACGTTTGAGTTTCAGAATTCATCCTTAAAAATATGCTGGGTAACATACCTTTCATTCTAGCATCCTTCTACATTTATAAAAGAAATATTTAAAATTTGTCCCTGTTTTTGGGCCTTTGTCACCCCATTATTTTTGGCTTTGTCTAGATTTTTTTGTGCTAAGAGGTTGAGAGATACAGTGTAAATATTTGACTGAGAGGATAGTATTTTAATGAAGATAGTGCTCACTCGATTGCCAGGTATTACTTCTCACTAGTGAAATATCTGATATCTGCTGTACTCAAATTTTCAACTTTTCCTTTTCAAATGACTGTGATAATACTGTTACTAGGTCTATCTCTGATGCATCAGTATACACTATGAAAGGCCTTTTGAAATCTGAATACATTAAGACAGGCTCTGAACATGCTATTCTGTTTAACTGATTAAAAGAACTGTCTGTCTTTGTGGTCCACTTTACCTTCAGGAGCATCTTCCCTTTGGTTAAATGTGTGAGGTTGCAAGCTATTGGTGTGAAATGGGTTACAAATTTTGATAGTATCCAGCTAACCTTAAGATACCTTCACATGCTTCTTGAAATCAGGAATAAGCCAGTTTCTCACAGCTTTTATTTATTTTTTCTTACTAAACCCAAATAAAAAAAATTCTCCTATCAATGACATAAACTATGTTACGCTTAAGTTGTTCTTGGAAGTGCTGACAAGTAGCCTAGCTTGTTTCAGAGTCTCTTAGTTTTTTCTGTTTCAAATGGACCCTACCATTTAGCCAAACGTGTTTTATGGAGAAGAGCCTAGACTTGCATTTTTGTTATACATACCTTGTGTAGCCTGGGTTCTTTCTATGTGTATTTCATGTGATCAGCATTTATATTTTCAGCTTGCTTTATAAAGTAGTATAGTGGCCTATGACATTTTAAATGGTTTGTCTTGTCAAGTTTTTGTTGTAATATCTAATGGTCCATTAGGGTGTCTGTCTTGTAATAACTCAAAATACCTGAATCCCGACAAGGCTTGAGGTGCTTCTCTAATAGCAGACAGGAGGTATGGTATTAACTGATCTCAGATTTTTACCATTTTCCTCAATAACATTTGTCAGCATTGATTTTAATGTGAAGTTAAAATGGTCCTAATTAACCCATCTGTGTGCAGATGGGGCAGAAAGGTTTTTAATTGCTTAAATGTAAAACCTTGATACACTTAGTACACTATTCTGGTCATAGGTTGAGCACCTTTCTAGCTGTAGTATTTTACAGTGTAGCTCCTTCCTTCCTTCTACTGAGTGGGTTTGAGGTAGTGCGGTGTGTTTCGTTGTTAGATGGTGGCCAACTGGATACTTACCCTGTGAAATCCTTCGGCATTCTGATCGTTTGTGAAAGTCAGGTTCCTGCGATGTCATCTCTGTGATTTAGTTTTCGGTAATGTGGTCTTTCATTGTTTTGAAGTAGCCCCATATGTGTGTGTGTATGTGTATGTATATGTGTATATATATATATATATGTATATATATATATATATATATATATATATATATATATATATATATATATATATATGGGTCTAGGACTATTCACTGAAAGCACATTTCACTGAAACACATTTGACTGTGCACAATTCATAGGTAGGTACTAGGCTATCTGCCCGAAGGCATTTATAAGCCTAGCCAGAATGTGTTAGCTTTCACCGCCCCCTTAGATTAGTTCCCTGTGCCTCTGTCCAGCAGAGCCACTGAAGTGATCCCCGGGGGTAAATTTTCTGTTTCCCATCCACTCGTCAAGGTTTCTCTTGAAGAGTGCTCGTAAGGAGCTCTGCCTAATGTAGATTGTAATCTTGTTCCAAAGCAAGGGAAGTCTCTGGGACAGGAATCTATCCTTCCAGCATGTCTTATTTATTGTTGTGAGGTTTAAATCCCTGGAGCGTGTGGCTCGAGGAGATAAGGTATTCTTTAGGTGGAGCATGTCCATCAATTTTGGGTTGGACATGGCCTTGTATGTCAGGCAGAGGTCACCTCTGAGTAGGCGGTATGCAACCGAGTACAGCTGGAGTTTTTTCACTTGAGCTGCATAGGGCATCTGTTTGAGGCCAGTGATCCTCTTGGTGAGGTACCTCTGTGGTCTTTCCAGCTGTTGCAGGTGTTTTGCAAGGTACATCACAAATGGGGCATTGTACTCTATGATGGGTCTGATGAATGATGAGTAGAGGGGCACAATGACCTCTTTTGATCTGGATGCAAACCCTTTTGTGATTAGGTGGGCCACATAGAAGGATTTTATAACCACTTTGGCATTGTGATTATCAAAGGAGAGATTACTATCTACTTGGTTCCCCAGATCCCTTATTACATCTCCCGTATTTAGGGGACTACCATGTATGTGGAAGTTTGTGGGTACTTAGTTTTTTCCAAAGGGGATGACTATGCACTTTTTGGCATTTAGCTTGAGGCCATGATTTTGACACCAGGTATCCATCTCAGTGAGACCCTTTTGGAGGATGTCTGTCAGCCAGAGAGTCAATTATACCCTAGTTTGCAGTCGTCTGCGAACTTGGTTCGCCATAGTCCTCCTGTGCTTGCCTGTACCTCTGAGAAGTACATGCCGAAGAGGAGGGGTCCTAGGACTGTGCCCTGGGGAACGCCACTTGTAACCGGTTTAGAGTCGGACCTAGCTCCCACAACTCTTACCATGTGGGCTCTGTCCACAAGCCAGATGGCAACCCATCTTGTGACGTAGGGGTTTATGTTCAGGCTGGAGAGCTTGTCTATAATACCAGAATGGGGAATGGTATTGAAGGCCTTTGAGAGGTCTAGGTAGGCTGTGTGTACCACCTCTCCCTCGTCTATACCCTTGGTAACTGTCTCAGAGAAGTCCACCAGGTTTAGGAGGCATGATCTGCCCTTAAAGCCAGACTGGGTAGGGTCCAGTGTTTGGAGGTTCCCAATGTCACTGCTAATGAGTTCCATGATGATGCACTCCATAGCCTTGCAGACCAAGCTAGTCAGGCTTATAGGGTGATAGTTTCCAGGGTCTGTTGTGGCTTCACCTTTGTGGAGTGGAATAACCGTTGCTATGCACTACTCTGTGGGTATGTAGCCTGTGGAGAGGCTGAATCTGAACAGTGTGTTTAGGTGAGGGGGTTAGTTCGTCTTTGAGCTCATGTAAAACACAGCTTGGGACACTGTCCGGTCCCATTGATGCCGTGTTTTTGGCTTTGGAGAGGGCTGTTTTAACCTGAGTGTCTGTGATTTCAGGGGCTCTACATTCTTCTAGTATGGTTATGGGGCCTTTTGGGGGTGAGAGGGGGCGAAGTTTGCACTGAACCTGTCTGCCAGGATGTTGGTGATATCGGTCGATTTAGTGTATTTTGTGCCATTCTGCACTAACTCTGAGCAGACCTGAGCATTGTTACTTAGATTCTTGACATAGCTAAAGAATGCCTTGTGGTTATCTTTGGAGTCCTTGGCAATTTTTTTTTCAAAGCTCACCTTGGACGATTTTATGAGGAATCGTAGTTTCTTGCTGATACTGATCAGGGATGTCTTCCCTTCTTGAGATTTTACTCTTTTCTGTACTAGTTTCCTCCTTCTATTGTATAGCTTGTTTATAGCAGAGGTCCACCAGACTGGTTTCCTTTTCTTGGAGGAGTGAGTCTTGGTTTTGCTTGAGATAGCACAATCTGTGCATTCTTATAGGTGCCCATAGAATGCATTAATAAAGGATTTTGCAGCTTGGACAGCATTATCCTTTAGCATGGGGGTTTTGAAACTTTCCACCTCGGTCTTAAGTAACGTGAAGTTTGCTTTTGAAATGTTTTTCATGGTGGTTTCCTTGTCTAAGAGAGGGAGCGGAATGTGGATATCCAAAGTGATTTGTTTAGGGTCAGATCTAACCAGCAAGGGGTTGACCTCCGGTGTGGAACACCGGTCACCCATGTTGGTGATGACCAGGTTCAGTATGTTGTCACCTTTGGTGGGAGTGTTTACTAGTTGATCCAGGGCATTTGCGTTTATAATTTCTTGGAAATGTTGGGCAAGGGAGTTATTACTTGAGTAGTACCCTAGCTAACCGGCCCACTAAACCGGGCAAATGCGGTTTTTATAGCAGGGAAATGAAAGAGATAGAAATTAGCCCAAAATGGTCAGTAAGCTACTAATTACTGGGCTGAAACCACTCCTCCAGGGACAGATAGGGTGCTCAAAGCTCCCCTCTCTTACAGGTAAACAGAGAACCTTCCTTCTATCCAAGTAAGGTATGGGCAAACACAGAGATTTGTAACACAGCCCTGAATTCAGCACTAACCTGAAAACTGGACTCTGCTAGCTTAGAAAGGTGGGAAACATTTTTTTTCTGAAAAGAAAGCAGATACAATTAAAAAAACACTTTAAATGCACAGAAACGGATACTTATTGTCATATATCTCAGATCAGAGCTGTAGTCAATGCCCCTAATAATAAAGTAGGAAGAAACACAAATACAGTAAGAGGAGATGAATAAAGTGCAAATTATATATACATATATATATATATATATATATATATATATATATATGTGTGTGTGTGTATATAAATCAATAGAAAACGAACAAACTGATTTAAACAAGTTACCCAATTAACGAGAAAAAAAGCTGAAAACTGAACCCTGTTCCAGCAGTCTTCAATCAGGCAAGTTCTAACTGCACACTCCTGCTACTAGGGTGCAGGGGAACCTACTCCAAAAAAAGATGGCCTGGATCAGTGTTCAGGTTATACAAAGCTAGATTCAGCAGGCCTTAATCTGGTTTATGCTACAGCAACAAGGTGCACCAGTTTCAGAAAGAAACTGTTCAAATAAGCAGGCACAATAAGCCTGTGACCAGAAATTCCCAACTCAGAGGGGCAGAATCAGACTCTCCTCCCACAAGAGTGCAGACCACAAACCTTCTTAATGTAGAGTAACTGGCCTTAAGCCCAAGTGCTTAAACCAGAACTAATACACTTTTAGAATAGCAGACAATGAGCCTTCAATCAACAATTCCCAGCTTATGAGGATGTAAGCTACCTGTCCTGCCACAACAGTGCAGACCACAAACCTTAATGTAAAACAACCGGTATGAAGCCTAAGTGCTTAAACCAAAAGACTTAGAATTAACAGTTACATCAGGCTACTACCAAGCAGTAATAAATGCAGCAGAATAAATAAAACTGAGTAATTTTAAGAAGAGGCAAAATAAAGTAGGAGGAAACACAAATACAGTAAAAGCAGATGAATAAAGTGGAAACTTTTTGTTAATAAAGTGCAAGGAGAGAGGAAGGAAGAACCTAAGTGGGTTAGCCTTCTCAAATCGTCTCTCTGTATTAAGTAGAGTGAACACTAGACTCAGAATATGATCTCACTGTACTCGGTTAAGTGAGCAAATGAGATGGACTCAGGAGGAGTGTTTAAATACAGACTTACAGGAGGGGTGGGCAATTCCAGAGCCACTAACACCAAAACAAGAACAGCGAGGGTGGATGGGGAACTAACTGCAGAGAGACACACGGCACACTATATTCAGTGAAACACACAATTAGGTAACAGAAAAAATTAAATACAGTACTTTTAAAACTGCAAGTTTGTACTTAACTTCAGCTTCTAATGCAGGTGATTGTAGCCAACCAAGTCTCTCAGAAGTACTGAAAACACAATTCACTGAAACACATTTCACTGAAAGTTGTATATGGCTTTTTCCCCACTGTAGTGCGACCCTGGAGTTAAAATATATAGTAGGGGGGGCATTGCCCCCCACCTATTTTAAATATTTTGAACTGTACACATGGATACTTGCTATTTTAATAAATTACTCTTGTCTAAACTTAATATATATATCCATATATATATATATATATATATATATATGTATATATATATATATATATATATATATATGGATCTAGGACTTTTGATCGAAAGATCAAAAGTCCGACTCCATTCCCATCGAACACACTTTAATGAAAACGCTTTCATCACAAAGCACTTTCGTTAAAGTGTGCTCCACAAAAAAAAATAATAAAACACTAAATTATTTGCAGGGGGCAAGCTCCCCTGCACCCCCACACCCCCCTACTTAAATATTCTCCCTCCAAGATCGCACTACAGTGGGGAAAAGGGAATTTTTCCTTATCTGCACCATAGTATGACCTCCGCAATATGCATACTTACGCAAAACTGCTTCTTCGGTGAAAAGCACGTTCGTGTAAGTATGCTCGCCCTTAATGGATTCGGACTTTGATTTTTCGATCAAAAGTCCTAGATCCATATATATATATATATATATATATATATATACATACACACGCACACACACATATATATATATATATATATATATATATATATATATATACATATATATATATACATATATACATATACACTAATTTACCTCACAGGAATAAGGATTTGAGCTGCTAATAAACTTTCCTATGTAGGCCTGGGTTTGATTCTTCAGCTTTTATGTACAAACTGTATGAGTCTGAATAAGTCATTTAATTAGACAATGTTCATGGATTCCCTTGAAAATGGGCACTTGTGCTTACTGGGCTTACATGGTTAAGAAATTTTATATGTTCGTGTATATGTTCACTTGCACACCCACTTTTTATTGTCTTTATACTATTTACTTGTCAGTGGAAACTAGAGTAGCCGCGGTGGTGCAGCAGTAGCGTTGTTGCCTCACAGCAAGAGGTGCTCCTGTTTGATTCTCGGCTGGAGTGCCTTCTGTGTGGAGTCTGCATGTCCTCCCCGCAGTCGAGTGGCATTCGAAAGGCATGCGTGAATGGGCATGCTTTCTCTGAAGGCTGGGCGTCGGGCTGGCAACTCGGCACCATAAAAATCTACTGCCAATCATTAGCAGACTGGAGTTCTGCTGTGGCGACCCCTAATCGGGAAAAGCTGAAAAGACAAACAACTTGCCAGTGGAAACTAGAAACCTATTTTACGTGAATCAGAAATGATTATAGGATGATCTTCTTAACTCAAGAATAGAATGGGGAAGAAAAATAAACAAAACTAGCACAAATAGCGGTAAAAACAACTAAATAAAAGAAAACTACTGAGTACTCAGGAGGAGAAATAAATAACACACTGCTTTAGTGTACCACTGCTTTAATCTCTACTTTCGTTCAAGGTGAACTTCATCAGAACAAAGAATAACAAACCCACTAGTTAATTTATATAAACTCTAAACCAATCAACCTCTCAGATTAATTAACTTTCATTAAAATCAATTACTTTAATAAACAACCTAAAATAAAACTGCAGAGGAAATTAGAATGAAAAGGGAAACTTGTTTCCTCCCTATTTTGTTAGAATCTTTTTAGAAATCTAATAGAGAAGAATCATTGGATATAAATATGGCAGTGTGTACCATTGATATGACGGTTAATGGTTATGACATTTGTACAATAATTAAAAATAATTGGAAGGCACTGGAAAGTAAGTTAGATTTGGTTGAGTATATTGGTTCTTGTCCAAAGTTTGTTTTTAAAAATTGTATAATTTTAAAAGCATTTTGCAACAAGACATTACTAAAAGCATGACTATGGGACCCTTATCAGCAAAAACTAAAGGGATGTACAAGTGTGGGAGTTGTTCAATATGCAGGTTTATATTAGACGGGCCCTATTTAAACTAAGAACACCTTAGATACACTTATTCAGATTCCTGGTGTTTTTAACTGCAAGTCCAAAAGGGTCATTTATATTAGTATATGCACAAGGTGCAACATTTATTATGTTGGTATGACCACAAGATGTCTAGAAGTTAGAACTCCTCCCATACTATAGTATACGAAACAGTACTGTAAGTAATACCTAGCTGCTGCTATCTGATTTTCTGTAACCATATAAGATTCAGCTATGTTTGACAAGAATTATTTTTAATATTCATACTTAATTTCAATGTAATGTTTTAATGTTTGGAGCTTTTCCCCCTGGGCCTCTGCTGGAAATGGATATGTATCCAGTTGGACTATCCCGGTTAACAAATGTAAAATAAATAAATGGAATCAAAGAGCATTTATATGCCATAAAAAGTAAAAATTAGAAAAATGCCCTGTGTAAACATTTGATGGAATGCTCTAAATATAAAAAAGTTTATGTTTACAGTTGTTGAACAAGTTTTCATAGACAGAAGGGGGGATTTTAGGAATAAGGTGGAGCAAAAAGAAACACTTTGGCAATTAAAGCTTGGTGCTGTTAGTTTTCCAGGGAATAAAGGTACTATTAATATAATTTTTCTTTTAAAGATAGAAGGTTGAAAGTTATTTAATATTTTTTTAATATTTATGTTTTAGGTTGTTTATTAAAATACATGATTTTAATGAATGTTAATTAATCTGAGATATTGATTGGTTTGGAGTTTATATAAATTAACTAGTGAATTTGTTGCTCTTTGTTCTGATGAAATCTACCTGGGACGAAAGCTGAGATTAAAGCAGTGTTATTTATTTCATCTCCTGTGTACTCATCAGGTTTCTTTTATTTATTATAGAATGGGGAAGACCAAATTAAGGGGAAGTGTATTAAACAGTGGTCTCCTAATTTACGTAACTGCTTGGATGAGCTTTGGAATTAATCTCCATTTGTTTGTCTCAATGTAAGTCTCTGGGCAGGTGAATCACGATGTTTATCATGAGGACTGTTTCTGAGGTTTAACAAGCTGAGAAAAACATCAGTATTATCACATCTGGATATCTCTAACAGCCATTTTGCACTTTGAACTGCACATTCAGCCAAGTCGTTTGACTGAGGGTAATCAGGACTACTTGTAATATGAACAAAGTCCCACATTTCTGCAATTTCTTGAACTGCTGACTTGTAAACTGTGTTCCATTGTCAGAAATAAGTCTGCACAGACCACCATGGACAGAAAAGTGTCACTTCTAACACCAAATAATGTTGACCATTCCACTCAAAGATATGTGTGGCTGCTGTCAACCAAGGTCGTTCAGGATCTGGCTTAACTGAAGTGGTTCCTTCTGTTGATGTGGCTTTGTACTATTACATACATAACAAGATGAAAGTACTTTCTCAATATCTCTTGACGTAGAAGGCTAAAATACTATACCGGTCACCCTTCTTTTGGTAGAATCAGTTCCTGGGTGGCCAGAATGCAAGATCTTAATACTCTTGTTGCAAGGATTTTAAAACAGTCACTTTAGGACCTTTCATGATAATACCATGGTCTGACAAAATCTCATCTCTGTATGGAAAATAAGGTTGCACTTTCACTGGTAAACAAGATTGTTGCGAAGGCCATCCTTGACTGATAAAGAACTTTAGCTTCTGGAGAACTGGATCTGAAGCTGTATGAGTTCTGAGCTCATCAAGATGTGTGGAAGAAAAATCTCTTCCTTCCATGACCTCAAAATCAAGTTGCTCATTGTTATGCTGTTCTGTGCTTTTTCGATCTGGATAAGGTATCAGCAAAATAAAAGTTTGCCTTTTGTGTAAACAAGATTGAAAATGTACTTTTGCAATTTGAGTATCATAGGTTGCAGTATGGCAGAAGCTGTATGCATAGGCTTTCTCAAAATAGTAACTAGACGTTGGTGGTCAGTTTCAATCTGGATAGGTCAACCGTAAATATAATCGTGAAATTAATGCAAACACAATTGCCAAAAGCTCTTTTTCAATCTGGGCATACTGCATCTTGGTTTGGGTAAGAGTTCTCAAAGCATAGGCTACTCGCCTACCCTCTTGAAGAATGACTGCACCTAGACCAAACTTAGAAGCATCACAAGAAAGAGTAACTGGTTTGTGAACATCATAGTAGCTGAGAGTTGGTGGGTTAGCAATTTTCTGTTTCAGGGCATCAAATACTCTTTGGTGCTGTTCTGACCATGACCAAATTACATATTTGCATGTCACCTGTCTGAACAGTGCTGAAAGTTGGCTTAAATCTGGAGTGAACTTGCCTAGATAGTTGACCATGCCAAGAAAACATTGGAGGACTTGAGCATTGTCTGGAGCTGCATCTCAAGAATTGCTGTTTGCTTGGAAGGATCTGGTCGCAAACAAGTGACCAACATAAATAACTTCTCGTAGCTTGAACTTGCCATTCTGAAGATTCAGCTTACGATTCACTTCACGTGCTCTTTCCAGAACTTTTTTAAGGTTTCTGTCATGTTCGACTTTATCATTGCCTTCTACAAGAATATTATCTACTATAATAGCACAGGGATAACTAGAAAAAAAATTTGCTCTATTGCACGCTGAAAGACTTCACTAGTAGAATTTATTCCAGATGGCATTCTCAGCAATCTGTGTCTTCCAAATGGTGTACCAAATGTGGTTAATAATGAAAATTTTCGGTTTAGCAGAATTTGCCAAAATGAATTCTTTGCATGTAAGACAGAAAAAACAGTGGCATTTGGCATGAGGGCAGCAACCTCTTCAACTGTGCGCATTGGATGATGAGGTCTTTCTAGTGCTTTGTTCACATCTCTTGAAGCAATACATATTCTGATATCATCTGAGCTTTTCTTATGAGCTACCACCATGGAGGATACCCATTCAGTAGGTTATTCTACTGGACAGATTACTCCTAGCTGCACCATTTGTCTAGCTCAGCTTTCACTCTGTTCTGCATAGCTACTAGAACTTTCTGTGCTGGTCTGACAACAGGTCCCCCTCTGGGTGTAACTTCATGGAGTACACAACTGGTAGTTTGCATACTTTGTCTGTAAAAATATCAGCATACTCAGAAAAAAATAGTTTGGTGAAATTTGAGCTTTTGTCACCCTAGCTCACATGGTGGACATCTTTATTAAGTGAAAGCAATCCCATTTTCAAACTGTTGCTGAGGCCTAATAATGACTGCACGTGTCTCTTGACTATGAAAAATTGCAAGTCATAGCTGTTCCCAGCAGAATAACATGAAAGCACTACTGAGCCTTCGGTTTGAATCTCTTCACCCCACCATAAGCAACAAGCTTCGCACACTTTATAAAATCAAATTGTTCTGCAGCTTTTACTCTTTTCTGTTGACATAACATTGCACTTTGAGCCAGTATCTACTTTGAGCTGTACAGGACTCCCATTAATCCACACAGTACAAAATATCTCATTCTTTGCCCACAAATATACTGAATTTACTGTTTCACCAAGCACAGACACACCATCAAAATAAAAAGTAGGGTCACAGCTTTCCAACTGATCAACTTACCTCTTGGAATGCCCTCTTTTAATAAAAGAATGTGCCTTATTTGATTTACAAAACTTTTGAAATTATTCCACTTATTGTAAGAATGAAACTGCTGACCAAAAGCTAAGCACTTTTCTCTTTTGGGTTTGTGATTACCACCACAATTACTATAGTTAACTATGAAGCTAGGTGGGGCACACGTTTTGACTTTGCTGGCTCACCCTTATGCTTCACTGAACATGCTCTGGAATTTTCTAAAAAGACTCAGGGTTTCCCAGGGAATGTTACAGGACTAGCAGCAGCTGCCATGTACTTGGGTCAGTTTTATTTAACCACATGCTGCATGCTATCAACATGAGCTTTATCATTGTGCCTTCCGCAGCTATTCTCATTTGTAAGCATACTTGTGTGCTTTTTTTGTAAGGTCCTACATCTGACAAATCTCAGTGGCCTTATTCAACGTTAACTCACTGTCTCGAAGCAAAATCTTTCTCACTGTGTCATTATTAATACCACACAGAAGCCTGTCTTTTATAAACTCATCTCTCAAATCACCAAATCTGCACATTTTAGCCTTGTTTCTCAAGTCACTTATATATGCTGCAAAAGTTTCACCAGGCTTTTGATCCCTTGTGTAAAATAAATGCCTTTCCACTGTAACATTTGTTTGGGGGTTTCACATTTCTCTAAATTTACATTTTAAGCACTCTGGGTCTTCCCTTGTTTCAGCCAGCACCACTGTAAGGCAGTATTCCCCCTCCCCTGCAAACACAGCAGGTGCATACACAAATGAACACTTTCTTTCAATGGCCTCTGAACCAGTTAATTAAGCAAAATAAATGAATCCAAAAAGACAGCTCTCTCACCAGTTGCAGGCAAATGTTTTATTCAAAGCAGCTGTTTTGATAAAATGTTTGCCTGCAACTGGAATCTTTTTGGATTCATTGGTTTGTTTACCTTTCTGGCATTTGTGGTAAGCAAAATAAATGCCTTTTTATGTGTGTCTTTTTCAGAAAAAGAAGCCTGTATGAAATTATCTTATTCCTGGTCAAACGGTCTCCAGTTTTCTGCAATATTGTTATCAAACACAAGCAGTGTCTGCAAAATCCTTCTGTTATGCCCACAGAATATAGTAAAACAAAGTGCAGAATTGGCCCTTGTAATTATGTACAAACATTCACAGATACCAGGTAGTTGTAGTAATATTCAAAAGGATAATAAGCTCTTCTAAATACTGTATTTTGCAAAAGGTGCTTTGAAATAACTGTACTTTGCAAAATATTTTTTGAAACAACTATACTTTACTAAATAACTGCACTGTAATACTGCACCCACTTGCAAACACTTTGCAAACGTCGGATACTTTGAATAGCTTTAGTTAATGCGAAAAAGTAGCACATAGCAAAAGGTACAGTTGTTTTCCCTTTTCTATGCATTTTATGCAATTTGGATATTGTTTCAAACATTTTCATAATTATTTTGAATATTTTTATCAATATGTCGCAGTTTCAGATATTTTTTTTAATAAGGAATTCATTTTAAGTATTATGAGTGATTCATTTTATATTCATACCAAAATAAATCATTTAAGTGAGTTTTAGTACTTGGAATTTGTTTCTGACCTGTTTTGCGAGTGGTTTGAACAGTTGGGATGTGCCAGTCCTGTATATTCCTCAAACTCTAACCGGTTGCCTCATGGCTATAACTCTGGATCCCATTGTGACACCATGTCATTCTTCTTATGTGCATTAAGAAGACTTTGAGGCTTGGGTGTTCACTTAAGTAGTTTATTGTATACAAATACATCAGGATGGATGGCAGGAAACTTAAACTTTAACTAAATGACTTACTACATACTTGCATCCTTACACTCTGGCTGCTCACTCAAAATGGCACTCTTGTTTGCATGTACACAGTACTTATATGTATGTGCTGACTCACTGGAAAGATTCTTAAAGGTATATCACACACTCTGAGCTACATCATGGACTTCCAAGATGGTTGCACATTAAGTAACAGCTTAATTCTAGCTCTCCCAGTGTGAGAACAGAAAGTCAGCAGAGAAGTCCAGTGGACTTGTGTGTTTCTGGGTAAATGTCAGCAACTAGCTAGTAAGTGTACTACCTGGATGCCAGGAAAAAGGAATGCAAAGGACCTGAAGGAAAATCAGCTACAAAAGATGAGGAAAAAACATGGAGTGGGAAAAGTACTGCAACTGTTCAGCAGAAAGCAGTGCAAGCTCCAGACATGACTTCCAGTAACCTCAAGGAAAGCGTAAGATGACTACACACACACCTGATTAAAATAAATGAAACACTGATGGAGTATATCAGCTCAAATAACAAAAGGTTGGAAAAATGGAAGAAGCTTTAAACAGATATTCATATGAAGGAAATAATAATACTGAGCACCACAATGAAGTAAAAACTTCTGCACAACTGAAAAACCATGACCATATATATACTGACTTCTAAGTAATTACACAATTAATTACACAATTAATTCAATTTAATATGACAATTAACTAATTAAGATTGGGACAAAATAGAACGACATCAAGACTACTTTAAGGACAGATAGTTACTGAAGTAGTCTTGATGTCGTTCTATTTTGTCCTAGTTAGTAAAAATTGTAAAGTTGTATACTTTTTTATGAATTATATGATACCATTTTAAAAAGTTTTATAGCTTTACTAGTTTTTAATCTTAATTAGTTAATTGTCATATTAAATTGAATTAATTGTGTAATTACTTAAAGGTCAGTATATATATGGTCATGGTTTTATGAATGCATTATGGTTTGAAAAAGCTGAAAAGCGAAAGCGCTCACCTGTTTTTACAATAAACTGCAGTCAATGGTTACTATCTGGTGTTTATTTGAAGAACATTTGCTGAATCTTGGATTTATGTGAAGCAGATTTGGTCTGAAGAGACAAGGAACTGTATTCTTGAGTTTGGGTTAATACTGCTTGATACTGACATTTCGTGGACTGCCTAGGTAACTTCTGCACACTATCGTTATATTTTTACAGATATTCATATGAAGTGATACAACTGCAAAGATCAGAGGTTGAAATGAAGAAAAGGCTAGGTGAATGAGACTACTAAAGAAGAGATGCTTCAAAAAATAATATAATTAGAGGACAGAGCACATAGGAAAAACCTGCTATTTTCAACTGTACCAGAAAAGCTGGAAGGAACAGTCAAACAACTGGATTGTTATTCCACAGCAGGAGTTGTTAAATGAAAGGGCACATGTTTATACTTCAAACCTGGTTATGAGAAAGCAACCTAGACCTTTACAAGTAAAAATGCAATCTTACCAGGAGAAAGAGTTGATTCTGAGAAAACTGCAGCAGAAGGATAAAGTACTAAAAGAAGGAGACAGCAGAGTGTTTGTGGGGAAGGATTATTCATTATACACCAGGCAGAAGAGGAGTAAATATATTCCACCGTTCTGGGAATGTCAAGAAACAGGCATGAGATTCAAACTGCTGTACCCAGCTATCTTCACACTATTCTTTCCTGGAGGAACAAAATGATTTTTGATGAAATACATGCTAAGGAGGAAATACAAATGTTTCTCCAACAAAAAAGTGAGCTGGAAGTGGAAGGAGAGTTTGCTTTCTGTTCTTCTGCTAATAAAGAACATATAGAAACTGTGCCAGTGAAACCTTTTCCAAAGTTTCAACAGAAAATGGTGGAGAGAAGGAACACAGCATGAGAGTTGCCTAGAAAAATCAAGAGTGTGTTGCAAATGAAGCAGAAACAGGATTTGGGAGATGGAGATGAACAGGAATAAAACCAATAACCTGGAAATTGACAAATGTGGAATTACAAAGCAATAATTATATTTGTGAAATATGACAGATCAAGAAAATCTGGAAGTATTGGACTTTTATGGACTTGGTTGAATTTGTGGGGGACTCTAAAGTATATGCCCTACTTCATGTTATTAATGTTCAGAAAATTACTTAGGGGAGGGGAAGAGGAGGGAGAAAGTTAACTGTAAGTTAAACATTTTTTTTCTAACTAGTAATATATTTATAGTGTATGGTTTTCTTTGCATGCTGTAAAGTAACATTTTCTCAGTTGCTTTTAAGTGTAATGGAGATACTATTGTAAACTCCTTTTTTTCCTTTTTTCTGTCTTCTGTCTTTCTCCTTGTTCAATTTTAAGAAATGTAAGCACTGCAGTGTAAACAAAAAAAGTCTGTTTAAACGAGCATGGCAAAAGAACAATTCTTGCTTGGGTGAATGACTGGATTATGGCCCTTAGCTTGATCTAGTAACAAGTTTTAAGAGAAAGCATGTGAATGAAAAATAATATTCAATATTTTAAGGCTTTTTTCTATCACATAAATGTATGCTTAGTAGCAATTTTGTATCTGATCATCATGACTCCATGGAGACAATCTGATAATGAGAAATTGGCTAGTAGATAATGTTCTCTGAAGGCATTCAGGTGTTGTCAAAGCTGGGAGAGCTAGAAAGATAAGACAAAGCCAGACACCACTTAGTAGAATCACAGGCAGCACCATGCATCTTAGCATGGATAACTTTTCTTTTAGATTAACTTAATTCTGTGAGTGTGGCTGTCAGTTTTGTACATTTGTTCTTATTAGGAGGATAAAACTTCAATATTTGAAGATGTACATAGTTGTATCTGTTAGTGCTAAGTTAATAGATTTCAGGATGATATTGGGGTGTTTTTTTAGGGCTTTCTGTAAAACAAAAGGTTTTGCAAGGTTGGGCACAGGACTCAAATGGACGTGGCAAGAAACAACTGTATAAAAGTTCAACCTGCCAAACAGTGTATGCATGTAACACAAAAGCTGGAACTAGACATTTACCTGTTATACATAAAAGATGGGCATAATAGTTGTTTTAATACAATAATGCTTTCTGTAATGTCTATAAATGTCAATAGTCTCACAGATAAATACAAAAAAGAAAGAGTGGTGAACTATATTAAAAATGTAGAGTGCAAATAGCTGTGCTACAGGAGACATACTTGGAAAGGCCTGAACATGTGAATTTGATAAAGAAGGGTTTTCAGGATGGTTATTCAGTGGAATATTGAGACAAAGGAAAAGAGGAGTACTTATATTAATTGCAAGAAGAGCTCTAAGAGTGATATAAAAGGACAAAAAAGATAATAATGGTAGATTTATAGTACTAAGGGGCTACTGGCAAGGGATAAGGATTACACTGGCATGTATTTATATTCCACCTAAAACTGCTATAATGGAACTTAAGAAAATTCTGGGGGAAATAATCAGAATTCAGTAAGGACTATTACTTATAGGTGGAGAATGGAATGTGATTTGCAGCAGTGAATGTGCCTCTGGTGGGCCCAGAAGGGAAAGTATAACAAATGAGATTTTTGAAGAAGTTTATGAAAATATTTGGCATGGAATATATGAATGCAGTACTAGGAGTTCAGAGTGAATTTACATATTACTCCCCAACATACAAAAACTGGTCTAGGCTAAACAAAATTTACATTTCACTGTAACATGTACATTTAATTGAAGGTCTTGATACGCACCCAATAACTATTTCAGATCATCACCAATAGTAACTAAAATAAAAACACAGGGTAATGAAATAAAAGAAAGACACTGGTGCTTTCCCACCTATCTGTTGAAAAGAGAGCAATTTAAGGAATGGCTATTGGAAATTATTCAGGAGCTATTAGAGAAGATAGAAATTGCTTCTGAAAATATAGCTACGGAGTGGGATAAAATTAAAGTGGAGTTTAAAAATGGGGTGGAAATAAGAGAAAGGGAGATATGGTTAAGAAGTAACAATAATTATTTAGAGGGACTGACAACTGTTAAAGTATTGCAGAATACTGGGAATCTCATAGACAAAGAAAAGGAGCAACCGCAGAATGGTAAACAGAAAATAAGAGTTTACCTCAATAATATGCATGAGTTTAGAAAGATTGCTGTTAAGCAACTGTTTTTTTTTTTTTTTTCTAGAACACAAAAGCTTTTAGCACAATGACTCAGGAAGCAGAAAGTAGAAAGGGCTGTTGCCAAGCTTAGGGAACCTATAACAAGGAAGGTAACAAAAGACCCTGTAGAGGTATTAGAAATATTTATGAAATTTTATGAAAGTCTGTATAATGCAGAGAAATATGGAAATCAAGAAAAGGTACAAATGCAAATGTTTATGGAAGAGTTAAATAAACAAAGGTTAGAGGCAGATGAGGCTCTATTACTAAACAGTTAGGATAGGAGGAGACAAGATAAAAATGGTGATGCATAACCAGTCTACTGGAATGTCCCAAGGAATAGATCATATTCCTGTGGAAGTTTGAACGCTAGGAGGAAAAAACTGATAAAGATCTGGAAGGTTTTGTTTAACATTATTTTAAGAGGAGGAGGAAAAGTACCAACATCCAGGAAGAAAGCAGTGGTAGCTCTAATACCTAAATAGGCTAATGATCCATCGGATCCAGCTTCATACAGGCCCATTTTACTGCTGCCCCATGATTATAAAGTGTTTATGTCTATAATGGCAAAAAGAATGGCAAAAGCGATGCCAGAATTGATAGATATGGATCAGTATGGTTTTGTGGAGGGGAGTCAAACATTTGACAACATTAATAGAATATTAATGATCCAGAGGGAAGCAGAATGTAAGAAACTACCACTGTTGTTGGTAGGTCTTGATGCAGACAAAGCATTTGACAGAGTAAACTTGGACTTTATGAGCAGAGCAATGGAAGCATTTGCATTCCCTGATAAAATTATAAGGTTGATTAGAAGGATATAGGAGAGAATCGAGGTGAAAATGAAAGTGGGTGTGGTCCTCTCTGATAAGTTTTGCTTGAGCAGAGGAACCAGGCAGGGGTGTCCTCTTTTTCCCTTTGCTATTTGCATTATATTGAGAGCCATTAACAAAGAAAATAAGTGACTTAGAAATTCAAGGATATAATTGGTAGGATAGTCAAGAAAAGCTGTCTCTATTTGCAGATGATATTATTTTAAAACTGTCAAAACCAGAAAAGAACATTACAGTGTTGTGAAACATTTTGAGACAGTTTCAGTTTTTTTCATGATACAAAATCAAAATTAATGAGCTAAGACAAAGGCAGCAGCAGTAAATTATGTACCCCACATGAATTGGTTCAGCCATATCCATATTTATGGGTACATGATAAAATTAAGTATTTAGGAGTATGGATTAAAAGTGATTCTGGTGTGGCAGCTAAGGATATATGGAAAGAGACTAAACAAAAGATAATACAAAAACTGAGAAATTGGAAGCTCTGTTATATGGATATGAGTAGTGAGATATAAGTAGTTAAAATGTTTTTAGTCCCTTTAATCTTATACACAGGTCAGGCATATTTTTATCAACCAGAAAAGAAATTATGGATGGCAATTAATAAAGAGCTGAACAATTTTATCTGGGAGGGGAAGACAGCAATAGTCAAGTGTGATAAGCTGATTCTTCCACTAGAACAAGGTGGATTGGGATTATCTGATTTGAATGGGGTATTTTGGAGCTACACAGTTAAGGCTCTTATACATAGCACAAACAGAAGCCTATCATTTAAAGTGGAAAGGGATGATGATGAAACGGGGAAGTTCAAGAAACAAAAACAGATTGGGATTTTGGAAGCAGGTCTTTAAGGAAAATAACAATAATCATACATTCATATTATATTCATAAAGTAGCAGAAAGTATTCTAAGCACTAAGACAAGATGGGAATAGAGAAAGGAGATTTTGCTGGTAGGGATGACTGTAATTAGAGATACAGACAATAGGCAAGAGGGGGCTGGAATTTATTGGAGAAAACTGTCAAAGGAGCCACGGTTTTGGGAACAAATAACTACAGAAGGAAAGGTAACAGAATGGGAAAACACCAATAATTTATTTGGACTACAGGGTAGATGCATTAATATCAGAGTATAGGCAAAGAAAAATAAATATTGGGGTCCTAAATGAAGGACCTGCACTGGTAGAGTTTTTAGTAGAATCTAGAACAGAAGCTGCTGTTGAAGGAGGAATAATTAGAAGCGCATATAAAATATTGCATGATAATTATAAGAAGCAATCAGAGAAGGTTATAAAGGATTGGGAAGAGAGATTGGATAAGTAATTCACAAAGAAACATTGGTGGGATATATGTATGTCTCCCAAATATTAAGCAAAATTTAGAAGATTTAGGATTTTTGCTTGGAAATGGTTACATAGATATCTTTATACCTCAAGTAGACTCCAAAGAATTTTTCCTCAGGTAGACAGCAAGTGTAGGTGTGATGGGGAAGAAAGAGTTAATTGGAAACATATTTTCTGGGAGTGTAATGGGTTGGCAGTCTTTAAGGATTCCTTGCAGACAACACTGCAGGAGATACTGGGTGAGCAAATTGGTGTAACTAGGGAAATTATATTTCTGAGCTATGATACAGAATTGGAATTGCCTAAACATAGTAAGGCCTTGATGAGTCTAATTATGGTGGCTGCTAAAATAAGTAATTACTAGAAAATGGAAATGAAACTCTAAACCAACTGTACTAGAAGTAGTGGATATAGTAACAGAGATAACGCAACTGGAATTGGAATATTTAAAAAGGGTAGGATCAAATTACATACGTAAAATGGGAATTGTGGTAACAATACATACAGGAGAGCAGTGAGGTTTAAAAGAAGGCAGAACTTGAATGAGCTATGTTATGTTTGACTGACATTGATTAGGATTATGTCAATATGGTTTGTTTTTATTTGTATAAATGTATAATTGCCTGTGTCATAAGTGATAATTTAATAAAGATGTTTCTTGTTTAAAAAAAAGAAAGAGGACAGAACCTGTTAGCTAATCTTCTTGTAGTCCAGCAACTTCGTAACATATTTACCTTTGTCCTATTGTAAATAAAACATCTATCCACAATGATGGAGTTAAAAAAGTAGCCATGTGTTTATTTCCTGCCAATTACTCCAAATTGAATGAAGTTACAGGAGAGGTAGTTGTGCAAGACCGGATTAAATGCATACAGTCTGATACTTCTATTATCTGGTTGCCTATATATATATATATATATATATATATATATATATATATATATATATATATACCTTAGTGTGTGTGTGTATATATATATATATATATATATATATATATATATATATGTATGCAAACACACACTAGTGTAAGAGTGTGTGTGTGATGTATATATATATATATATATATATATATATGTATAAAATACATAGGCACACATTCATTCATACGTAAGGGTAGATAGATTTATTTTCTTAATTTGGTAAGTGAAAGTGAACAAGGTCCACTGACCCTTTTCAGCCATGACTCGAGCCAGGCCACAAGTCTAATACAAAATAGGTATATCAGACATATTTATGCGATTTTTGATTTTCAATGATCAGTATAACATCATTAACTTTACATAGTCCAACTCCTGGTACTGATGCAACAAGACTACATGAAAGTAGTGCTGCTTAATGCTAGGTACCATAATAAGTAGTTGCAGTCCTTCCAGTCATTCCTAACTCTTGAAAATGTAAATATTAGTATAGTTAATGAAACATGATTTCAGAATAGTGATAGTGTCCCCATGTTGCAGGGTTTCAGTACCTGCCAAGGTTTATGGCCCAAAGTCAAAAATGTTGGAGCTACTGGAAAGGGCCTGTCTGTGTTCCTAAGCAATCAATTAATTTCTAGACTTTAAGACGGGACAACAACCTTGAACTACTCCCTGTTCTTCTTGCAGTAAATAAAATTCTGTACCACATCAAAGCAAATTACTGAACACCAGCAAGTAGTTGGTTGACACAAACTAAGAACCCAAGACTGACAAGCCGCAAGTGAAAAAAGTCGAAGTGCAGAATACACAAAAACAAAGTCCACAATGGTGTGAAATATCATAAAATCCAAGTTCGTTTATTTTTCACTCAATAACGTTAAACACTCCAGGTGCTTTTCGTCCCAGCAAATGCCGGAACTTCTTCAGACAACAACTTCCTATTAGACTAGTACTTTTATACTAATCACTAAGCGTGTATAATTGATTAAGTGGTATGTAAAAGATGTATTACCGTGTTAGTTCTTATGCAAGGTTCTAAAACAATAGTGTTCAGCCCTTAACAATAAAAGGCGAGCAACAGTCCACATCGCCAAATTCAGTATCACACATCAGACAAAAAAGTAAAGCACAAAAACACACACAACCATCCATTTTCCGTTCACAGTAGCGGAGCCCAAAAGGGAACACATGTAGCAAGTAAAACAAGTTGTTAGAAATTTGTAGCGTGCTACCCACTCACATGTACTCGCAAAGGTAGTTACATGCCACCGTCGTTTCCCTGCATCACTCCACCAGGGATTGATCAACCATTGTTTTTGTCTTTGATTTACAGTGTGTTCAATAAAGTTGATGATTGTGTAAGATACTGATGTTAGCTTAATGTTGAAAATAGATGGTACTTAGTAAATAGTTGTATGCAAGGATGTAAAACCCATAAAACTTCTATATACAAAAGTAAAATCTACAAACACACACAGCAAACACAAGTTTGCTGTAGTTTTTAGTGTGGTTGTTAAATGTGTTCCACACCCTTAGTTAACCTCAGACTTCCTGTGAATTGAACCCCCATTTCATGCATCTTATGATATTTAATCTAAGTATTGAATATTTTAAATCATTATGTAAATAAGATGATTTTGTGTAGTAATACATATGTTCAAATTTATATCATAACCTAAAACTACCTGTTTAAGAACTAGCACCTGGAGTGTTTAACGTTATTGAGTGAAAAATAAACGAACTTGGATTTTATGATATTTCACACCATTGTGGACTTTGTTTTTGTGTATTCTGCACTTCGACTTTTTTCACTTGCGGCTTGTCAGTCTTGGGTTCTTAAATTACTGAACACCTCAATGTCACCTCCAGCCTGCAATGCATATCTAAATGAACTGGAATCCCTCTCTATTGAACTCAACACTCTTCTTCTTCTTGGTAACTTCAACTATCCATTCTAGTCCCAGGCAGGTTTCTCACCTATGATCAACAACTTCATTTACAACATAGTTGGTCTAATATGACCACTGTTCAGTAACATTCATTATTTGGGTTAAGCCAGATCTGCCACAAACCCTTCCTTCTTTGGTGACTGCTGCAAAACAAACCTACTCTAGCTGTTTGATGACCTTATGAAATTTTGTCTCCTTCCTCATCTTGATGACTCCATTTTGTACATTGCCACAGTTGCATATAATTTCTCTGCCATCTCAAAACATGTATTGAGGTATCGGAGCATAGGAGTCACAAATACAGTGCAAATTCAGGAGTAAACCCAGTGAGGGAACTGTAGTATAAACAAGCTATACAATAAGAGGAAGAAACACTTAGTTCTTAAGTGTAAACTTAATACCCAGTTATCTAGAGGAGATCAATAAAGAACTCAGAAGCAAAATCAAAGCCTTTTTCAGCTATGTACAGAAACCTTAGAACTAATGCCTAACAGTGCATAGAGCTGGAGACTTCCAAGATGGTGCATATTGAGTAACAGCTTATTTCTAGCTCTAGCTCTCCCATTGTGAAAACAGAAACTCAGCAGAGAATGCCAGTAGACTTGTGTTTATGGGAAAATTTCAGTAACTGGCTAGTAAGTGCACTGCCCACGTGTCAGGAATAAAGAAACACAGAAGACCTGGAAAAAAATCAGCTACCAAAAATAAGAAAGAAACACTGACTGCGGAGAGTTCTGCAGCTTTTCAGCAAAAAACAATGCAACATTCAGACATAACATCCAGTAACCTACAGGAAGATATAAGATAACTGCATACAGACCTGGTTAAAATAAACAAAACACTGATGTATATCAACACAAACAACAAAAGGCTGGAAAAAATGAAAGAAGCTTTAAACAGATATTCAGATGAGATGATAAAGCTGCAACAATCAGAGGTCGAAATAAAGAAAAGGCTTGCTGAATATGAGACTGCTCAGGAAGAGATGTTTCAAAAATTAATAGAATTTGAGGGCAGAGCACATAGGGAAAGCCTGAAATTTTCAGCTATACCAGAAAAGCTGGAAGGAGCAGACTGCATTAATTTTATGAAAGCATAAATAAGCAACTGGACAGGTATTCCAGGAGTTGTTAATTGAAGGAGCTCATTGTGTGTATACTCCAAACCTGGCTATAAGAAAGAAACCTAGACCTTTAATAGTAAAGATGCAATCCTACCAGCAGGAGTTGATTCTGTCAAAATTGTGGCAGAAGGACAAAGTACTAATAGTGGGAAACAGCAAAGTGTTTGTGGAGAATGATTGGTTATTGTATATGAGGCAGAAGAGGAACCAATTTATTCCACTGTTCAGGGAATGTTGAGAGGCAGGTGTGAGATTCACACTGCAGTACCAAACTGTCTTCAAGGTATTCTTCCCTGGAGGGACAAAACAATTTTTTGATGAAGTACATGCTAATGAGGAAATACAAATGTTTGTCCAACAAAAAGTAAGCTGTGAAACAGGAGATTCTGCTTCTTGTTCTTCTGGTAATAAACACCACAGAGGAACTGTACCTGTGAAACCTCTTCAAAATTTTCAATGGAAAATGTTGGAGAGAAGGAAGGGAGCATGAGAGTTGACTAGAAGAATCGAGAGTACATTGGAAATGAAGCAGAGACAGGATTTTGGAGATGAACAGTAATAAAACCAGTAACTTAATATGGGATTACAGTGCAATAATTATATTTGTGAATGTAACAGAACAAAAAAAATCTGGAAATATTGGACTTTTTTTAGAGTTTGTTGGACTTGTAGGGGTACTCTGAAGCAGATGCCCTACTTCATGTCATTAATGTTCAGAAAAGTGCTTTGGGGAGGTCAAGAGGAGGGAGAATGTTAACTGTAAGTAAAGATTTTTTTTCTTAAACAGTACCATTTTTGTGGCATATGGTTTTCTTTACATGCTAAAAAGTATTTTTTCAGTTATTTTTAAGTGTAATGGGGATTGTAAACAGAAACTGCTGTTCTTATTTTTCTTTTTTTTTCTCCATTCTCTCTCTCTCTCTTCTTGTTCAGTTTTAAGAAATGCAGGCACTGCAATGTATAAAAAAGCCTGGTGAAAAAGCATGATAAAAGAAAAAATTAATATACTTTTTCTCATTCCTGCATGGGGAAATGACTGGATTAGAGACCTTAGATTGATATATTACCAAGTTTTAGAAAGTGCAGGTAAATGAAAATGAACATTGACTATTATGAGGCTTTTTTCTAGCAAATACATGTAAGCTCAGTAACAATTCTGCAGCTTGTCTTTGTGTTTCCGTGGAAACAATGTGATCAAGAGAAACTGAATGCCTGGTTCTGATGGCTCCATGGAGACAATCTGATCATGAGAAACTGGCTACAGTCTGGTGGAGAGTGATTGGCTAAGGAAAAAAAAAAACAAAGAAAAAAGAAATTGGCAAGAGATAATGTTCTCTGAAAGCATTCAGGGTTTTACTCAAAGTGGATAATTTGTTTTCTGAAAGCATTTAGGGGCTTTCCCAAGGTAGTTAAGTTCTCTGAAAACATTCAGGGGTTTTCCCAGTTGGAAGGGCTATAAAGATAATACAAAACCAATCAGCACTTAGTAGAAGTACAGGCTGCACCATGTGTCTTAGTATGGATAATAAGAAGTTATGTACCTACCATAACGTTCCATGTTAGTTGTCTTCTCTCGCCTTCTTTCTTGCTTGATGGGTTCGGAGCCGATCCTCGGCTCCGACTCGGCACTTGCTAAGCTCGAGAGTCACTTTTACCAGCTCGAGGCAGCCCCATATCCCATGATGCAAGGTGGTAAGTACCCAGATCTCGTTTGATGACAAAGGGCAATAGCACCAAGCATAAATACTTCCCAAAGGAAGAAAGAAAGCCTACAGGATTAAAGAAGGACCAGTTCTGAATGGTCTTCAGCATAACAATCTCTTGTAGAAAGGTCTGTCCAGGCCTGGGGGAAGGAGGGAGGGTCGCAAGAAAGAAGGCGAGAGAAGACAACTAACATGGAACGTTATGGTAGGTACATAACTTCTTAATGTTAAGTTGTCAATCTCGCCTTCATTCTTGCTTGATGGGACCGTCCTAGCACCTCTATCCTGGGTGGCTCAACGGAACAGACTCTTGAGGACTGTAGAGCCAAAACTGGCTCTGTCCCTGGAGGCCAAGTCCAATTTGTAATGGAAAACAAAAGTATGAGGAGTGGCCCAAGTGGCCGCTGCACAAATAGTGTCTAAAGGAAGTCTAGCTTGAAAGGCTGTAGAAGTAGCTAAGCTCCTAGTTGAATGTGCTTTAGGTTTTGAGCACAGCTGTTTTCCCCTGAGCAGATAAATTTCAGAGATGACAGAAGAAAGCCATCTAGATAAAGTCACTTTAGAGACAGGAAGGCCTTTCCTGTTATCCGCATAGGAAACAAAGAGTTGATCGGATTTCCTAAATTGTTTAGTTCTGTCCAAATAATATCTGAGTTGGCGGTGGACATCAAGATAATGTAATTTTTGTTCTGATCTGTTTGAATAGTTTGGAAAAAATACAGGGAGATCAATGGATTGATTCAAATTAGCATTTGAGGCGACCTTAGGCAAAAAGGTCGGATTAGTTCTCAATGATACTCTGTCCTTGTGAAAGACCAAATAGGGGGGTCGAACCGAAAGAGCATGAAGTTCAGACACCCTCCTGGCCGATGTAATAGCTACTAGGAATAATGTTTTCCAAGAAAGAAATTTTAGGGAGCAAGAAACAGCTGGCTCGAAGGGGGGAAGAATCAAGGATGTCAGCACTAAATTTAGATCCCATTGAGGAGGAGGATTCCTGATTGGAGGCTTTAGCAGGAAAATTCCTTTCAAGAAGGCTTTACAAAGCCTATGGGACATGATATTGTGATCTGCGATCCCGACATGAAAGTTCGAGATAGCAGCCAGTTGAACTCTAACTGTGGAAGAAGAGGAGCCTGCATGAAAAATCTCCGCTAAGAAGTCCAAAACTGTCTGAACTGGGGCAGTGAAGGGATCGATATTCTTGGCTTTAGCCCAATAAGAGAAACGTTTCCATTTGCTTGTATAAATCCTCCTGGTAGAGGGTTTTAAAGAAGCTACTATGATGTCTCTAACAGGGTTAGAGATCAAAGGAAGCCTGGCTAAGGAAGGAAGTGGAGCAACCATGCTGAGAGGTTGAGAGAAGGGATAGACCGGTGCAGCTGACCGGATTGGTGAACCAGAAGATCTGGCACTGGGTCCAGATGCCATGGCTGCACCAAAAGGTGACGATGGAGGAACGGAAACCAAATTTGTCGAGGCCAATAAGGAGCAATGAGAATCATTTTGGCTCTCAAAACGGTAGCTTTCTGGATAACCTGAGGGATTAGAGGAAAAGGAGGAAAAGCATAAAGAAGTCCCTGGGGCCAATCCTGGATCAGAGCGTCTCTGGGGGGATGGCCTGACAGAGGGAAGAGAGAGAAGAAGTCTGGGAATTTGCTGTTTTGGGGAGTAGCAAAAAGATCGCAACATGGGCGACCCCATTCCAGAAAAATCTCCTCCACTATAGATTGCTTGAGAGACCACTCGTGAGGCATGAGAATAGCTCTGCTCAATCTGTCCCCTAAATGTTGGTTTTCCCAGGGATGTGCATTGCTACCAGAAACCGATGAGAGGAGATCGCCCATTGCCACAGTCTGAGCGCTTCTCGACACAAGGGGTAGGACTTGGTTCGGCCCTGTTTGTTGATATACCAAACTACAGACATGTTGTCTGTGTGGACTGCAATTGTCCCTACAGGAAGAGAGTCGTTGAGGGCTTGCAACGTTAAAAGCACTGCTCTCATCTCTAGGACATTTATGTGCAGGTGGTACTCGAACGGTTGCCACGTCCCATGAACCATCCTGTCCTGATAATGCCCCCCCCCCACCCAATCAGGGAGGCATCCGTGGTGACAGTGGCTACCGGGGATGCGGGTACAAAGTGTCTGCCTTGGTGAATCTGGGGAGAAGTGATCCACCAAGCAAGATGATTTTTGCAAATCTGTGTCACCAGAATGTGGTGACGCATTGGAAGTTGTTGGTAAGACCACTGAGTGAACAACATCCACTGAAGAAGGCGCATGTAGAAGCGAGCCAGGGGAAGAAGAGTAATGGCCGCAGCCATGAGACCTAATACTTTTAGAACCATTCTGGCCTGTACCTTCTTGTTGGCAAGAATGATCCTGACATGACTTTGAATGTCTGAAACTCTTTGTTCTGTAAGGGTAGCTGACATCCGAACAGTGTTTAAGTTTGCGCCTATGAAAGTAATAGACTGGCAGGGCAATAAGGATGACTTTTCGAAGTTGATCGAGATGCCCAAATGAGAACAAAGATTTATTGTGTAATCCCTGGCTTGAACAAGCTGATGCCTGGTGGTGGCTGACAGGAGCCAGTCGTCGAGATACGGAAACACCTGGAATCCTTGACGTCTCAGGTGAGCCGTGACCACTGCCATGCATTTGGTGAACACCCTGGGGGCTGTGGTGAGACCAAAGGGCAGGGCTCTGAACTGGAAATGACTGGACCCCAGCCGAAAGCGGAGAAATCTCCTGGAGCGTCTGTGAATTTTTATGTGATAGTACGCATCCTGAAGATCTATTGAGCACATCCAGTTGTCCTTCTGCAAGAAGGGTAGAATCGACTGAAGAGTGACCATTCGGAATCTTGTCTTCCTCACAGACTTGTTGAGTCTGCTGAGATCCAATATTGGTCTCCAGTCTCCCGTCTTTTTGGGGACCAAAAAGAACCTTGAGTAGATTCCGGGATCTGAATGGTCTGTTGTAACTGGCTGAATGGCTCTTTTTTGCAGTAGTTTTGAGACTTCCAACTCTGCAATTTCCCTTAGACCAGCTGGTACGTCTGGGAGGGAATTTGAGGGATAGAAAGGACTTTCCTCGAAAGGAATTATGTAACCCTCGGATATGATCGACTGTACCCATCTGTCTTGAGTGAGAGAACGCCAGGCTTCTGGGTACAGTGATAGTCTTCCCCCGACTGCCTCCAAGGAGGGACAGCCGGGCAACATCTCAGGGATGCTGAAAGGGCTTGTCAGAGAGACTCTCTGTTTCCCTGGTTTTGTGGACCCCTCTGCCTCTAGAGCGGCATCTGTTGTTGTTACCCCTCTGCCTCTAGGGGTAAACTGACCACGTGAATCCGGCGTGACTCCTTGGGATTTGGAACGACATTTTGCCACCCTTCTGTCCTTTGGGATAAGGTCTAGAAGGGGTGGAAAAACGGACTCCTACGGCAGAAAGAGTTTTGCCGTCTTGCTCACACCTGGTCAACGTTTCCTTCACTTGAGGGCCAAACAAAGCTGACCCATCAAAGGGAGAGTTTGTGAAGGACGCCTTAAAGGGATCTGCAAAATTACATAGTCGCATCCAGGCTTGGCATCTAAGAGCCACACCTGTACCTGCGGCCTACTGGCTCCATCAGCAGCATATGATATAAGCCGCATGGAGGAGTTTGCAATGGAGTTAAGGGTTCCTAGCTGCGAAGTAATTTTTTCCTGAGCCCCCGCAGCTGTAGGATCCTGCACAACTTCACCTAGCTCCTTAAGGATATCCCTTTGGAGTCTGGTGAAGTGACAAAGATAGTTCAGCGAACGCATAGCAAAGGTCGCTGAAGAAAACATCCGCTACCATATCTATCCATGGTCCTAGAGTCCTTATTAGGAGGATGGACAGGTACGGAAGGATCTGCAAGTTCCTTCTTGGTGGCAGCCGCCACCACCATGGCATCAGCGGGGACACCTTTTGTAAGGAATTGCTTGTCCGACGGGGCAGTAATAAATTTAGAAGGCCTCCTAGGGACAGGCTCTACAGCGTCAGGGGCAGTCCATGCCTTTCGAGCAATAAGCTGCGTAACGGGGTCGAAAGGCGGAGACACCCAGGAGGTGGAGGGCCGAGATCCAAACGCCTCCAGGTATACTGACTCATCCTCAGAGGGATTGTTGGTGGGCCAGTTTCCCCTCTGTCTAAGGAGTTCTAGGATGTCTGAGAAGGAGACATTGTCAGAGGGGATCTTGGGGATCCCTCTGACTCATCTAAGTCAGTATCCGAGTGATAGACTCGGGAGTCTACGTGTTTCCTCTTACAAGTCCTCTTCCGCGGAGGATCACCCGACAAATCAGGAGAATCCTCAGAAGAGGGGGATATTCCCAGTGGGGAAACCTGAGGCGGAGGATCTCTGGGTCCGGGAGCAAGAGAAGTGGCAGAGATGTCAACAGGCACTATAGAGGGAGGAGCTAAGGGAACAGACTGCTGGCTGAGTCCAGAGGCCAGCACACTCTTCATCACCTCGAAGGCTCCTCTCCCAGGGAGGTCCAAGAGAACCCGCTCCGAAGAGCTAGGAACTCCAGGACCCACCGGAAAGGAAGGCTCCGAGGCAGATGTCGGAGCCGAGCTCACCAAGGCTGAGGCTCCAAGGGGAAGAGCGGGGTCGATGCCACTCACCCCCTCGGAGGAGACCAGGGAAGCCCGGCCACCGAATCCCTCTAAGGAAGGTCTCGAAGAGGAGATAAGAGTAGAGGCTGAAGGAGCAGAAGGGGGTATCTGTCCCTCAGCCGTAGCAGAAACTATTCCCGAAGACTCCAACTCCAAACTCTGGGGTAGAGTCGAAGGAGGAACTGCAATGGGGTGTGGACTAATAGTCGTCTGCTGAGACGGACTATGTAGCATTTGGGCCAGTGCCTGTGACTTTAGTAGTCTACTGACCACTCTCTCCAAATCATGGTCAGAAAGCCTGGATGACCTTGAAGATCGGCTCCGATGGCTCCGCTCCGAGAGGAGAGGCGAAGCCGAGCCGAAGTATCGGCTCAAGGAAGGGACCTAGACCTCTTCCTCGAAGGAACCATCGGAGCCGATGAAACTACTGAAACTGTCGGAGCCGACAACTTATCGGCACCGACAGGTAGCCGATGTATCGGCTCCAGCCGAGCCGATACGCCATAAATGTAAGGGTGTCGGAGCCGATCGGAGCCGACACCGATGCCTGGGCCACATGGTGGTCGGAACCGATCGGAGCCGACACCGGTGGTCGAACCAGAGTCGGCACCGATAGCCATCGGTGCCGAAGGTTTAGGTAACCAGAATCGGCTCCAGCCGAGCCGATCTCGACTCTGAATGAGTCGGAGCCGAGGCCACAGGCTTGGACACAGAAGCCTGGGCCTTGGAAGACTTAGAAGTCTTAGATGGGGCCGACTTAGCCGGAGAGCCCTCCGGCTTAAGAAGGCCCCTCAAAATCAATTTATTTCTTCTTTCCTGCAGGACTCTCTGGCTAAAAGAATGACATATAGCACAGGAGTCCTGCAGGTGAAGAGGCCCCAGACAGTACAGGCAAGAAGTGTGACCGTCTGTCAGAGACATCTTCTGACAGCACGAGTCACACTTCTTAAAGCCTGAGACCCTTTCTTTAGACATGGTGTAAAACACACACACACACACACCAGTCCAAGAAATTAAATTAAATATACCAAAAGGTATCACTAACAGACACACACACACACCCTAACAGGGGGGGATGGGATGGGTTTTAGTCTGACTAAAAGTTTTGAGGAGACAGGGAAATTTTCTGTCAGAAAGGAATTAAAACTAAGTTAAAACTAATAATTTAAGGTTTTTTTGTAAAAAGGGGCTAAAATAGTAAAGTAATAATTCACTTACCAGGAGCTGGTAAAAGGAGGACCTCATCAGCGAAGCGGCAAACGAGATCTGGGTACTTACCGCCTTGCATCATGGGATATGGGGCTGCCTCGAGCTGGTAAAAGTGACTCTCGAGCTTAGCAAGTGCCGAGTCGGAGCCGAGGATCGGCTCCGAACCCATCAAGCAAGAATGAAGGCGAGATTGACAACTTAACATCTTTTCTTTTAGGTTAACTCAAGTCTGAGTGTGGCTGTCAATTTGGGACTTTTGTTCCTATTAGGAGGGTAAAAATTCAATATTTGAAGGTGTACATAATTTTGTGTGTTAGTATTAAGTTAATAGGTTTTGGGAGGGGGTCTTGGGGTGTGTTTGTTTTTTGAGGGCTTTCAATAAAACAAAACATTTTATAAGATGTGACATAGGCTCAAGTGTGTATGACAAGAAACAACTGTATAAAAGTTCAACCTGCCAAACAGTGTATGCATGTAACACAAAAGCTGGAACTAGACATTTAACAAAAAACGTGTTAACATAAAAGGTGGGAATAACCTTTTAACACAATGATCTTTCTTTAATGTCTGTAAATGTAAATGGCCTCACAGATAAATACAAACAAGAATGAGTAGTGAACTATATTAAAAAATGTAAAGTGCAAATAGCTATGTTACTGGAGACGCACTTAGAAAGAACTGAACATGTGAATTTGATAAAGAAAGGTTTTTAGGGTGGTTACTCAGTGGAATGTCTGGGACAAAGGAAAAGATGAATTCTTATATTAAATGCAAGAGGAGCTCCAACATTGATAGAAGAAGACAAAAATAATAATAATGGCAGATTTGTAGTGCTAAGGGGCTACTGGCAAGGGAGGAGGAGGATTACACTGGCATATATTTACATTCCACCTAAAACTGCTGTAATGGAGCGTAAGAAAATTATGGGTGAAATAATCGGGTTTCATCAAGGAATATTACTTATAGGTGGGGACTGGAACTTGATTTGCAGCACTGAAGATGTGTCTGGGGGGGGGCAGAAAGGAAAATATAACAAAGGAATGTAGATGAATTTACATATTATTCCCCAAGATATAAAAATTGGGTTAAGCTAGACAGAATTTACATTTCACAGGAACATGTACATTTAATTGAAGGTCTTGATACCCACCCAATAACTATTTCATATCGTGTGCCAATAATAGCTAAAATAAAAACATATGGTAATGAAGTAAACATAGCTGACCTTAGGCATAGGCCAACTAGGCGGCCACCTAGGGCACCTCTCTAGCAGAAGCACTTGTCCAATAATCTGGATGGTACAGGTAGATGTGGATGGGGGCACTGGGTGATGTGGGGGGCACTGGGGAGACCTTTTATCTAGGAGACCAGTCAATCAAAGGCCAGCCCTGGAAATAAAAATACGACATTGGTGATTTATCCACCTATCTGTTGAAAAGAGAGGAATTTAAGGAATGGGTAGTGGAGATTATTCAGGAGCTGTTAGAGAGGAGAGAAATTTCTTCTGAAAATATAGCTAGGGAGTGGGATAAAATTAAGGTACAGTTTAACAATCAGGTGGAAACAAAAGAAAGGGAGCTATGGTTAAGAAGTAACAAGAATTATTTAGAGGGACTGACAAATGTGAAAGTATTGCAGAATAGGGGGAATCTCACAGAACAAGAAGAGAATCAACTGCAGAATGCTAGGCAGAAAATAAAAAAAATACTTTGATAATATGCACAAGCTTAGAAAGATTGCTGTTAAGCAACTTTTTTTTTTTTTTTTGATAATAATACTAGAGCACAAAATCTGTTAGCACAATGACTCAGGGAGCAGAAAGTATAAAGGGTGGCCACCAGACTTAAGGAGCCTATAACAAAGAAGGTGACGAGATTCTGTAGAGGTAGTAGAGATATTTTAGAAATTCTATGAGAGTCTCTATAAAGCAGGGAAATTTGAAAATCAATAAATGATACAAATGGAAATGTTTATGGAATAATTAAATATGGCAAGATTAGAGGTAGATGAGGCTCAATTACTAACAGGAGAGGAGAGGAGATAAAAATTGTGATGTATAACTAATCTACAGGAAAGTCCCCAGGAATAGATGGTATTCTGTGGAAGGTTGGAAGCTAGGAGCAAAAAAATCTGATAAAGATCTGGAAGGTTTTATTTAATGATATCTTAAGAGGAGAAGTACCACCATCCCAGAAGAAACCAGTGGTAGCTGTAATACCTAAAGAGGGTAAGGATCCATTGTATCCAGTTTCAGACAGGCTCATTTTAATAGTAAACCATGATTATAAAGTGTTCATGTCTATAATGGCTAAAAGAATAGCAAAAATAATGCCAAATCTGATAGATATGGATCAATGTGGTTTTATGGAGGGGAGACACACATTTGACAACATTAACAGAACAGTGATGACCCATAGGGAAGCAGAATGTAAGAAAATAGTATTGCTGTTGGTAAGTCTCGATGTAGAGAAAGCACTTGGCAGAGTAAGCTGGGATTTTATGAGCAGGGCAATGAAAGCATTTGCATTTACTGAAAAAATTATAAGGTTGATTAAGAGAAGTTATGAGGGATTGGAGGCAGAAATTAAAGTGGGTGGGGTCCTCTCTGATAATTTCTGCTTGAGCAGAGGAACCAGACAGGGGTGTCCTCTTCCCCTTTATTATTTGCATTATATTTAGAATCATTGGAAAGAAAATAAGGGACTCGGGAATTCAAGGATATAATTGGTATGGTATGGTAGTCAAGAAAAGCTGGCTTTATTTGCAGATGATATTATTTTATACCTGATAAAACCAGAAAAAGACATTACAGTGCTATGGAACATTTTGAGACAGTTTCAGATCTTTTTGGGATACAAAATTAATGAAGCTAAAACAAAGGCAAATTATGTACCCACACATGAACTGGTTCAGGAATACCCATATTTATGGAGACATGATAAAATGAAATATTTAGGAGTATGGATTAAAAAGGATTCTAGTGTGGCAGCTAAAGATATGTGGGAAAAGACTAAATAAAAGTTAATACAAAAACTGAAAAAATGAAGCTTTGTTATATGGATATGGATAGTAAGATACAAGCAGTTAAAATGTTTTTAGTTCCTTTAGTCTTATACATACATCAGGCATATTTTTATCAGGTTCCTATTAGATGACCAAAGAAGCATTCTATTGAATGCATCTTGGTTGAACTTAAAACAACGAAAGGGCAAAATAGCGAAGCGGCTTTTAAGTGAATTCTTTCCTAGGGAAAGATTTCGCTTGGCCGCTTCCACTACACTGCCATTTTCGGCACTATAGTGCGATCTCGGATTTGGTATATTTAACTAGGGAGGTTTGCAAAGCCTCCCACTTTATGTATTCTTTCAATTTATTTATTTATTTTTTGCAACAGCGTTTTTTTTTCACTTGGAAAAAATCGCTGTTCTGAGCTTTCGAGATTGTAAGCTTTCACTTACATGGGGTCAATTATTCATTGTTCACTTTTTAAGTGTTCAATGATATAATATAGACCCTTTTTATCAACCAGAGGAAAAGTAGTGGGTAGGAATTAATAAAGAGCTGAAGGACTTTATCTGGAAGGGGAAGACAGCAAGAGTCAAGTGGGATAAACTGATTCTTCCAGTAGAACAGGTTAGACTGGGATTACCCAATTTGAAGGAGTATTTCAGAGCTACACAGTTAAGGCTCCTATACATAGCACAAGCAGAAAACTATAATTCAAAGTGGAAGGGGATGGTGATGAAACAGAGGGAAGTTCAAGAAACAAGGAGAGACTGGGATTTTGGATGCAAGCCTTTAAGGAGAATAACAATAATCATACAGAATATTATATCCATAAAATAGCAGAAAGTATTCTAAGAACTAAACCAAGACAGGAATGGAGAAAGGAGATTCTGCTGAAAGGGATGACTGCAATTAGGGATACAGGCAATAGGCAAGAGAAGGCTGGAACTTAATGGAGAAAAATGGCAAAGGAACCAATGTATTGGGAGCAAATAACTAGAGAGGAAAAGATGAAAGAATGAGAAGACGTCAAGAATTTATTTGGACTGCAGATTAGACATTGCCTTCCCTATCAGAAATATCATAGTATAGGCAAAGGGAAAGAAAAAGGGGAGTCCTAAATGAAATACTAACACTGGTAGAGTTTTTAATAGAATCTAGTACAGAAGCTGTCATTAAAAAAGGAATAATTAGTAGAGCATATAAAATATTGCACAATAACTATAAGAAGATTAGAAAGGATTGGGAAGAGAGAATGGATAAGCAATTCACAAAGAAACAATGGGAGGATATATGTATGTCTCCCAGATATGCAACAAAATCTAGAAGATTTAGGATTTTTGCCTGGAAATGTTTACATAGATATTTTTTATACCCTATGTAGACTTCAGAGAATTTTTCCACAGGTAGACAGTAAATGTTGGTGGTGTAAGGGGAAGAAAGAGTCAATTGGTAACATATTTTCTAGAACTGCAGTGAGTTGGTGGACTTTAAGGATTCCCAGTGGGATGCACTGTCAGATGTGCTGGGTGGGCAGATTGGTCTGACAACGGAGATGATTTTTCTGAGCTATGATACAGAATCGGAGTTGCCTAGACTTGATAATGCCTTGCCTGCTGTGTCTACTAATTGTGGCTGCCAAAAAAGCAATTACTAGAAAATAGAAATCAAAATCTAAACCAACTATACTGGAAGTAGTGAGAATGATAACAGAGATAAAGCAACTGGAAATGAGATCTTTAGAAAATGGTAGAAGCAAACTACATAAGAAATAACTGGAATTGTGGGAATAGTACATACAAGGGAGCAATGAGGCCTAAAAGGCAGCAGAACTTAAATGAGCTGTGTAATGTTTTGAGTGAGAAAGATTGGGTAGATAAGTGATGTATAATGTTTGCAACTGGGAGTGTGTTAGTATGGTTTGTGATATAAATTGCATAAGACTAGGATTGTGTTGTTGTGGTTTGTTTTCATTTATATAAATGTATGATTGCCTGTGTAGTAAGTGATGGTTTAATGAAGATGTTTCTTGTTTACAAAAAGGCAGGAAATGAATAATTTATGTAATATTGCTTTGGTTGTATGATATAAAGCAATATATGTAAAGTATAATGTTTGTTCTGTTAATATAGTTTGATTGCTTTTATATGAATATAAATTTGCCTGTGTCACAATTGATAATTCAATAAAGGTGTTTGGGAAAAAAACAGGGCATAGAGCTGATACATAACAATAACATATACTCTTCACCAAAGGACATAGCCAACACATTGGCTGGCAAATTTTGCTCAACCTTTACTCCTCCAATCCCCCATTTAATTTTCCACAACAAATTAGCATGCCCATGACCACCCTTTTGATCACTTATGCGCAAGTCTTAAGTGCTCTGTTACAGGCCAAAAACACTAGTCTCATAGGTCCTGATAATATGACGGGTTGTCTCATTGTAGATTCCAGACGTATCTAATAGATTCACTACTAATCCAATTTAATTTCACTCTCTTCACTGGATTTGTACCAGAGATAAGGAGAACTGATGCAGTCATCCCATTCCACAAGGAGGGACATACTATTAACCCTGGGAAATTTAGGTCTATAAGTCTCAGTAAAGCAATGGAACACAACATTATGGAACCTATTAACAAGGATATAATAAATCCACAAGCACAGAAATCAAGCCAGTTTGGTTTTGTTAAAGAAAGATCTTGCCTCCTGAATTTGTTGGACTTCTTTGAACAGGCCACTTATGCATTACACAGACCAATCTAATCCTTCCAATAGAACATGGTGGTTTAGAATTACCTATTTCACGAGATATTTTAGAGCTGTAGAGTTAAGGCTCGTATACATAACACAAGCAGAAAGCTATAATTCAAAATGGAAATGGATAATGATGAATCACTTGGGAAATTCAGAAAATAAAGAGTGAGTGGGAGAGCGAGATTTTGATACAAACCCTTAAGGAAAATAACAACAGTCATGCAGAATATTATATTCATAAAGTAGCAGAAAGTATTTTAAGAACTAAGCCAACAAGAGAATGGAGAAAGATGATTATGCCAGTAGGGATTACTGCAATTAAGGATATGGAGAATAGGCAAGAGGAGTCTGGAATTTAGTGGAGAAAACAAGCAAAGGAACTAAGGTAGTGGAAACAACTAACTATAAAGGGGAAAGGTTATAGAATGGGAAGAAGCCAAGACATTTGGACTGCAAGCTAGAGGGTTGATATCACGGTATAGGCAAAGAGAAAGGGATAATGGAATCCTAAATAAAAGACCTGCTCTGGTACAGTGTTTAATCTAATTTTAAATAGGTGATAACTAGTAGAGCAAATAAAATATTGCATGATAACTATAGGAATCAATTAAAGAAGGTTAGAAAAGATTGGGAAGTGAGACTGGACAAGCAATTCACAAATAAACAATGTGAGGACATATGTATGTCTCCCAGATAGGCAACAAAGTCTAGAAGATTTAGGATTTTTGCTTGGAAGAGTTTACATAAACATTTTAATACTCCAAGCAGACTCCAAAGAATTTTTCCTCAGGTAGGTGGCAAATGTTGGACGTGCGATGGGGAAGAAAGAGGTAACTGAAACCATATGTTTTGGGAGAGTAAAGAGTTGACAGACTGTAAAATAATCCCTACAGAGTACTCTGTTAGAAATATTGGGTGAGCAAATTGGTGTAATTAAGGAAATTATTTTTCTTTTTTTTTTTTTTTTTTGAGCTGGGTCACAGGATCCAACTTGCCTAGACATAGTAAGACCTTGTTAAGTTTAATTCTGGTGGCTGCCACAAAAGCACTTACTAGAAAATGGAAATCAACATCTCAACCAAATGTATTTGAAGTAGTGAATATTGCAACAGAGATAAAAGAACTGGAAGTGGGATTTTTAGAAAATGGTAGGAGTATATTACATAGAAAAAAATGGAAATGTTGGGAACAAAACATGCAGAATAACATTTTGATGCAGGACTGAGATTTAAGGGAAAGCAGGATTTGATCAATTTATGTAATGTTAGTTTGATGATAATTGTATAAAAGAATTTATGCAATGTATAATGTTTGTAACTGTGGACATGTTACCATGGTTTATTTTCTTTTATATAAATGAATGTTTGCCTATTGCTTCACTGATAATTCAATAAAAGTTTTAAAACAACTGGTAGTAGCACCTGCCAGCAAGATAGAGGTCTCTCCCAAAGAATCCCTCGTTTATGGAATAGGCTTCCCTTGGATGTAACAAAGTAGGTCCTAGAACCTCTGTAAGCATAATCTAGAGTAATGGATGGGCAGTCGCCAAACACTCCCTGGGTCTGTCTCCTCAAGCCTTCATTGAAAGGGGTCAACATTAGGTATTAAATACACCCTAGATCTTCCTTTTAAGCTCTCATTGAAGTGGGTTGTAACTGAGTATTAATTATTTATGTCTGTGGGTAATCATAATTTGTGATCTTGTGGCTAGGCTGCAGATGTTCCTCTGGATTAATAGCCTAGTATTAACCGATGAACAACAAAATGGCACAACTGTCATCATCAAGAAAAAGGTTTTATTTGATTTATGATGTAGTGGGTATCTATGGTGCAGGCAGCTTTTTTTTCAAATGTTTAAGACATTAAGTGGGAATAAGGTCATTTGATGTCTTCTAGACCAAGAGGAGGCCATCACAATGAAGTTTGAAAGTGACAAAGTAGAGAGCTTGGACTTTTAGTCATTCTGTCTATTTATGAAAGCCATAACAGATTTTTTTTTGTCAGGAAACATTTAGGTTTTCTAGCTGGATAATATATGTGGATAGAAATATGACAAAGGAGGCATTATACTCAAGTATAATCCTGAGGAGGAAGCAGTATAGAAGATTTCTGCCTCTTTTTGACCTCGAGTTTATGTCACTACAAGATAGTTAAAGGAAAGTTCATTTTCCATGATTGTTTCCAGGTCTGTAATGACAGCATCCATTTATCCATTAGGCTACTGGGCATGATTTATGTGGTAAGTCCAAGTGTGCACAGTGCAGCTGTTCAACCTAAATATATAGTAAAAGGAAAGTAAGATAAGTTGGTACTGTTCATAATTAGTATGGTAATTTGGTACTATAAGCAGTTAGACTAGCATGAAAAAGCAATTTTTGTTGTTGTTGTTGTGTCTTTCAGCTTTTCCCGGTTAGGGGTTGCCACAGCGGAACTCCGGTCCGCTAATGATTGGCAGCTGATTTTTATGTGCTGAGTTGCCAGCCCTGACGCACAACCTTCAGCGAAGGTACGCCCATTCACGCATGTCTCTACACAGAAGATGCTCTAGCTGAGAGTCAAACCGGACAGCGTCTTACTGTGAGGCGACAACGCTACTGCAGCACCACCACAGCGGATCACTAGCATGAAAAAGCAATATAAATACATAAGTTACTAAGTGTCTATACATGCACATATATACATATTGCAGTATGCAGGGGAGGTTTGTGACAAACCAAGCAGTCACTGGAGTCAGCTTTGTGACTTAGAAATCACATTCATTGACAAATTAATTTCAGAAAAGAAATTTATTTTTTTATTAAACAAGTCAGTCTGTATTTCCAGCATAAGTAAGTTTACATTTCAGACATGCTTTTTGACAGTATAACAAACTTTTCATTTAAATGCAAGTGGTCCTTCCTAAACAGAACTCTGGCAGAATAGGTGACAAAAATAAAATAGTAATTACAAAAACCTCTAGACAGCAACAGAGAACAACAAAACAGCTTCAAATTCAATTCACATTATACCCAGGCATTAGTAAGTCCTCTCAGGAGTCAGGTCTCTTTCTTCATAGGGATACCCTCTGTATTGCCTTCCTTATTCCTTCTATTCTATGTGTCTCCAACTAGAGTACTCCATAGAGGAAGAGGTCATAAATCTGCTGTGCATTAGGGCACTGTGCTTTAAGTACCCCTCTGTGCAGCTGTACCTCATTACTTTTAACATCTATGCTTCATTCTAGGTTCATACCTATGAAATTATGAGTATTGAAGATCATAGCAGAGGGTCAGAAAGATGTGCAGTTTTTATTTTTCAATATAGACAGTCTTTATATACTAGGTCCTATATAGTTAGTGATAATGTTTTTATGGGCCTATATTATGTATACAGTAAAGTATGTACCCACAAATAGGCCTGACATTTATGAGGAACACGGAAAATCTGGGAACAAGGCAAAATCTGAGAACCAAAATAATAGCACATATCTAGGTTAATCTCCTTAAAGGGCCATCTACCACTGTGCTGTATGACCCTTCTAAGGTAACAAATATGAAGGAACAAACTACTACTATGGTATAAGAACCCTTACAACATAGAAAAATCAGTTTAAGCCTTAACAGATGGGCCCTGTCATGAACAGCGCATCTGCATGCAGGTGACTATGGCCTGGCCGATATACTATCAAACTGTCACAATGTCTCTATAAAGCATAAGTAAGAAGTGGAGGACTCTTCTGAATCAGTCATTTAAAAGATCTTCGTATAAATTATAAAAATAATGCTACCTTTTTGGCACCATCTTTTAGGTCAATATGCTGATGGTTAAGGAAGTGACACCACCTGCTGTGCAACATGGCATCCATCTAGGTATTACTGATACCCAATTTGGACCATTTCCTTAACCAGGAGGTTACAGGTTGATACTGACTGGCTAGAGAGATGCTATTGGTTGGATGTGCCTGTGTGTACTACACATGATTTTATGCAGCCAATGTGATAATGCAGTTGCACTGGAGATAGGAGTTTGCCTATCACCAGGCTTACTTGCATGTTGGACACTCCAGCATCATAAAAATTATAACAGTCGAGATGCCACAAACAGCTGCCTGTCATATCCTAGAAAAGTTTATGACTCTTATGTGTCATGAAACTGTGAATTGCTTAAAGTTCCAATCAACAAAAGCTAAGTGACTTGCAGCTATGGAAGTGTTCTTTGGGGTAGTATGCCTCCCACACACCCTAAGGGACATTACAATTATATAAAAACCCCATTCCATGGAAAATATCTAGTGCTAAATTCATCAGTCAGAAGGGATGGCATTCTCTCAACTGCCAGGCCATGTGCTCAGCAGATGGCAGATGCGGTGGATCATACCTGCATTCCCTGGCAATATATATAAAGTTCATAACTAGCAGATCTATATATACACACACACACATATATAAATATATATATAGATATATACATATACACACATCTATATGTATACATATATATACACATACACACACACACACACATATATATATATATATATATATATATATATATATACATCAACATACACACATATATACACCTCTCGCTCTATATATAAATATATACATATACATATACACATATATATATATATATATATATATATATATATGTGTGTGTGTGTGTGTGTGTGTATGTATGTGTGTGGATCTACTTCAGTAGATCGACTTATCTTAACACCGAAGCCCAGATAACTGAGATGAAAGCATCGAACAGACCAGGATACTGAATGTAAAAAACATCATAACCTGAAATATACCAACTCCAAAATTGCACTACAGTGTGGAAAAGGGCAAAGTCACCATGTTGGCCATCCGACTCTTTTCCCGTGTTAAACTTCCGTTAGTTTGCTGTTCAGTACCCTGGTCTGTTCAGTGCTTTTACCTCGGTTATCTGGGCTTCGGTGTTAAGGTAAGTCGATCTACTGAAGTAGATCCATAAATATATACACACATACACACACAGCCAATCAGTGAACGTGTCAATCGTCCAAAAATGTAAAAGTAATAAGCCATGAATAGATCAGACATGTCACCTACCTAGCCATACTAGTTTTCCCTTAGCTATTCATTAAAGTTTATGTAAGTGTATAAAAAGATCTCTGTCCAGAAAAAAATCCAAAAGAAGTTACATTTAATAGGTTCCCAAAAGTATTATCAAAGGTTTTTGTAAATGGAACCTTTAGGCAAGCAGGCAAAACACACAAAAAAATATATATATATGTCCAAGGAGTTTTTTAAATATATATATATATATATATATATATATATATATATATATATATATATATATATCAAATTTCAGTATTTTGAGCCCATAAAGTGGAAATCTGAAAAGAACGAAAACTCAGAAGCGCGAAATTCAAAATCTCGCATACCAGAGATTTTGAATTAGTGCTTCTGGTGTTTCGCTGTGGTTATTTTTTTTTATTTTTATTTTATTTATATTTGTTGACCAGGTGTGTCCGACTGGACATAGGTCCATTTTCAGCGGAGGCCCAGGGAGAAAAGCTCCACAGTTAAAATAAACAGACAGTAGTTACATTGGATTACATAGCGATTAACAATTTACATAGCAATTACTTACAACATATTTACAGATGAAGAACATAGTACATCAGTAGACAACTAGAATCTTTATCTGTGAAGTACATAACAGACATTAACAAATGTTACAAGAAGAAGTTCTTGCTGTATAATAAGTACTGGCTTATGAGTATCTGAGCTTGCTATAATCAAGGTAGTTAGTGGAGTGGAAAGAAAGGTAGAGTTTGGATGGGGTGGGTGATATTAGAGTGGGAGTTGCAAGGGCATAGCCAGCATGTTCTTAGGTACGCTTTTAGTAAAGTTTTAAAGTGGGTGCATGATGGTATGGAGGTAATTGTGGGTGGGAGGGAGTTCCATAATTTGGCTATGGTTATTGATTCAGGTAATTGTTTATGTGTTAAGGGTTTTGGATAGGGTCTATGGTGTGTGTTGGTTTCTTTTGTTACTGTGATGTGTGCATGCGAGGAGAATGTAGCTTGTGTGGTGGTGTTTTGTGTGTTTTTGTATGTAGTGTGACCTTGGAGTTAGAATATTTCAGTAGGGAGGGTGTGGGGGAGCGCAGCCCCCACATAGAGGGTGCAGGGGGGGCTTTCCCCCCTTCTTTTATGTAGGACAGAGCTTGTGTTTGTGTGTGGGGAGGAAGGTGTGTGTTTGTGTACACCAAAAGTGGTAATTCAAAATCTCCGGTATACGAGATTTTGAATTTCCCATTTCTGAGTTTTCGTTCTTTTCTGGTTTCCACTTTATATCCTCGGCATACTGAATTTCGATATTTCAGTATTTCGAGGATATAAAGTGAATCTGAATCTATATCTATATCTATATCTATATCTATATATATATATATATATATATATATATATATATATTTAGTACACACACACACACATATACATATATATATATATATATATATATATATATATATATACACACACACACACACATATATATGTGTGTGTGTGTGTGTGTGTGTGTGTGTGTGTGTGTGTATATATATATATATATATATATATATATATATATATATATATATATATATATATAAACCAGACACTTTGCACAGTGGCTCAAATCCCTGGTAGAGCACCACACAATCCTTTTAGTGTTTTCCTTCCTTTTTAATAAAGTGGAAATCCTTCCGAAAAAACAAACATGAAAACCTCCACATTTAAGTAGCCCTCCAGAATGTTACATCACTTCCTTTAAAACGTTACTTCCTTCTATAACTTTTGTAATGTCACTTCCTTTTAAAACCTCACTTCTTTTGTAACATCACTTCCTTTTATAGAAACATGCTAAGCCTGTTAAAAGTCTTTAAAGTTGCATACCATATCTCCCATAATGAAAATTAAAAATAAAAAATGCATCAAACAATTAAATACAAAACTGATAATAAAAACATATTTGCCAATAATAGTTTATCATATTTAAGACAATCATGTAACTTTAAGTTTCAACAAACATTTCAGTTTAACCATGGTGCTTGGTCAGCCCTCAAAAATACTTCCCATTTGTATGTTCTTACTTCCACATTAGTACAGCTAAATACAAACTTCTCCCTCATCATTTGTTCAATTACAGTGACATTAAACTTTTTAAAGCCTGAACATTCTACACTGTGCTTGGCCAGGGCACTGGAAAAGTCTTTAATCTTAATAGCTTTAACATGTTCCCTTATTCTGTACTGCAACTCCCTAACACTTTTGCCTACATAGAAATGGGAACACATGTCACATCTAGCCACATAAACAATACCACTACTGTGGCAATTAAATCTCTTGTTAGCCTCAAAAACAAACCCAATCTGTTCAAAAGTGATGACACTAACATTGCTTATAAACAGACATTGCTTATAGTTAATACATGCAAAAATACCATCTGTTCTAGTACCAAGTCTGAACTCACTCATCAAATCCTGTTGAAGTAATAATTTGAGATTTACAACTGTTTTTAAACACAAAGTGTTGATGTTCACCTATAACTTTATTAAGATCTGGATTCCCTAGAAGAATCTTCCAATTATTTTTAACAATATTAATATTTTCTGAACTATCTATTATAAGGGGAACTTGTAAAGCACACCTCATTTCATCGTTCACTTTAGCATAATTTGGGGTGGGGGGCCATTCTGTTATTTATTATTTTACATTTGTTAACCGGGAAAGTGCAGTGGACACATATCCCTTTTCAGTGGAGGCTCGAGGAGAAAAGCTCCACTAATAAACAGTAAGAGTGAATGCAGTAAATAATATACAAGAACAGTTATGAAAAAACACACAATGTATAAGACATAGTATATAAAATATGTTGACAATAACAGACTAAGAAAATATAATTAAGTAGATACATACAAGACTTGGTTTGTCCTTGTCATTTATGCTTCAGCCTACACATAGAACATACTTAAGTAGATACATATAGATAATATTGCTTAATGTACAACTGACTAGTCAGATTGTGTAAACATGCTAGTATGAGGCCAGTATCTAGCGTAACTAACATCCAGTCAGCTGTAGTAGGTTGATGAAAAAAAAGATCATTTAAAAATGCCCAAGAGTCCTTTAAAAAGAATGTTATCTTATTTTTGATGAGTTTCAGTTCATGTGTGTGCCTTGCCCCAGTCTACGGAAGTTTTTCAGTATTCCAAAAATGCATAAGGATGCCACTGATCCTCTGTTTAGACACACAGTGTCTAACAAAAGGACTAAAATGGAAAAGATTTCGGAGTTTGTGGATTCACTTTTGAACCCGATAGTCCAGACCACACCATTCTTTTTAAAGGACTCTTGGGCATTTTTAAATTATCTTTCTCTTCATCAACCTACTACAGCTGACAGGATGTTAGTTAAGCTAAATATTGAATCCCTCACTACAAACATTCCACATACTGAGAGTTTGGAATTTTTGAGATCAGCTCTGGTTAAACAGTCTGCTTTTTCTACAGATACGATTGACAATATTTGTGCTTTGATTTCTAAGGTGCTTCAGGGTAACTTCTTCCACTTTAATGGAGTTATTTATCAGCACATAAAGGAAGTGGCAGTGGGCTCAAAAATGGCCCCTGCATATGCCAGTTTTGTTCTTAGTGCTTGTTCATCTACCTGGGTTTCAGCATGCCAGACTATACAGACATTATATTGATAATATATTTTTTGTGTGGCAAAGTTCACAGCAAGACCTGGACTCTTTCATTCACTCTCCCATCCCACAGCATTCCATTTCTCATATTCAAGATCTCAGGCTGTGGCTCTGTAGTCTTGGGCACAGAAATCACTCTTGACACTAACTCTTTGTTGGGATTCCAATATTTTCCGGAAAAAAATGTATCATAATAATTTCTTGGATTTCAATAGGCAGCACCCATTTCTCATGAAGATAAATATTGCAAAGGGACAGTTTATTAGATATTCCTGCATTATTAGCAATGAGAATAATTTCTATAAACAAAGTTACTTCCTGATCAGCTTGTTTATGAATTACCCTAAGTCTCTACTTGATAGCATTATCACTGGTTAGTGAATCACAGGGGGCCAAATTCAGAGCAATACTTATGCATGGTTTACAGAAAACATCCAGCCAACAAGCACATTTAGACCAAGCCCCTCAAACACCCAATCAAATAATAGCACAAACTAAACCCTTCTGTGACTTATCAAGGCAGCAGCTTGGAACGTACGCTTAGCTTTCCACTTTCTATTTGTTTGGACCTTAAACCAATAAGAGATATTATTTCCAGGAACTGGGAAATTATTAGAAGCAGCAGGGATATTGCAGCAATTTTGGGAGATGCACCTCCTTTCTCTTACAAAAGAATGAAGTCCCTGTGCATTTCTTTTGAACAGTTGGATGAACCTTTTTTGTTTGAACAAAAAGTAAATGCCGATAAAATATCAGGCATGTTTCCCTGTGGCTCTTCTGTTGTTTGCAATTACATTCAGAAAGGAGCAGTCTTTGTTTTCCAACATTGCAGTTTCACAGTTATTCACCGCAAATATTTTGATTGTCATAGCTCGAATGTTGTTTATGCAGGGGTATGTGACACCTGTAGTAACTTCTACATAGGTAAACTTCTCAGAAACTTTCCAACAGAATAAAAGAAGTGTGCGGCTATCCACAACAGGGACTTGAAAAATTCATTGAGCAACAGTTTATACTGCAAAGGGTTCAGAAAATTTAATTGTGTTAGAACAGGTTGATGTTTTCTGTGGAGACATTGATACTCTCTTAGAAGTACGTGAACTGAAATGGCAGTTAGTTCTAAATGCTGACTCTTTCTTGGGGCTTAATGAAACACTTAATATTAAATGTGCACTGCATTGGCTTAGGTGACCCATGAGCTACTTTCCTGCCTTTAATCTCTATTTTACTAAGTTGTTTAGGGTTTGTTTGAATTTTGTCTTCACCTTCTTGATTGGCTTTGTACTTTTATTACCCTTGATTACATTCGCGCATAGGTAGCAATTTGTATTTTCTTACGTAACAAGGATATGTAAGTTTCTTATTGGTGGTTTTTATTGTACCAAAAACAGTATTTATTCACCTTACCACTGCATTTTTTCATTACAAAGATTTTCTGAACAAGTTCTTGCTACAAATAAAGAAAGAAAGCACTCATTACTGGTTCTGCTTTGCCTGGTAAAAGAAGTTTTATTTACATACATTTATATATGTGTATGTATGTATGTATATATATGTATATATATATATATATATATATATATTATATATCTATATCTATATATATATATTATATATCTATATCTATATATATATATATATATATATATATATATATATATCTATATATATATATATATATATATATATATATATATATATATATATATATATATATAGTTCCCCATTATAATCTCAAAATACTGAAATCTCGAATTTTAGTATTTCGAGACCATAAAGGCGAAACTTCAAAATAGCGAAAGTGCAAAATCGGTCTTTGTATATGTGTAATGTGTGTGCACGAGCGAGGGACTGTACAATGTCTGGGTGAGAGTTTGCTGTCTTTGTCTGTTAGTGTGATCTCGGAGTTAGTATATGTAAGTAGGGGGTGTGGGGGGCTTGCCCCCCCTGTTTATTTGTAGTGTAGGGTTGTTTAGTTTTTATAGTGTGGGTAGAATGGTGTATGTGTTGTGTGGTGTATGCTGCGTGTATGTTTGTGGTTTTGTGTTTCGGGATTTTGGATCGTTCGCTTTTATGGTCTCGGGATACTGAAATTCGAGATTATAAAGGGGAACTATATATATATATATATATATATATATATATATATATATATATATGGATCTACTTCAGAAGACTGATAAACCAAAAGACTGAAAATTCAAAATACCGAACACATTTTTAATGCAGGGGACAAGCCCCCCCCCCTCCCGCTCGCTACACACAAACGCACACACACTCTGCTAACTATATATATATGCCCCAGCACTACCATGCTACAACTCATACCATACATTTCGGCCACAGAACCCGGACCGAAATACAAAAGGCAGCGATGTATCCATATTCATCAAGGATACCCACACCTCCAGGTTAGTGGCACAGCACGATGCTTGAGACATCATCTACGTGCAACTAACAACGGGCAGAACTGCAATTCAAATTGTAGCTTCCTGCAGATCACCCACAATGTCCCAGGACCCCCATTCTGCGTTTCTGGAAACACTGGGAAACATAAAGGCCCTAGCAAACACCCTAATATTGGGTGATTTAAATTACCCAAACATTAACTGGGAGAACTACTCAAGTACTAACTCCCTTGCCCAGCATTTCCTAGAATTTATAAACTCAAATGCCCTGGATCAACTGGTCAACACTCCCACCAGAGGTAACAGCGTATTGGACCTGGTCTTCACCAACATGGGTGACCGGTGTTCCACACCGGAGGTTAACCCCTTGCTGGTTAGATCTGACCATAAACAATCACTCTGGATATCCACATTCCTCCCCCATCTCCGGTCTAGGAAAGCACTGTGAAAAACTTTTCAAAAGCAAACTTCACATTACTTAAGACCAAGGTGGAAAGTTTCAAAGCCCCCATGCTAAAGGATAATGCTGTCCAAGCTGCAAAATCCTTTACTAATGCATTCTCTGGGCACCTGCAAGAATGCATGGATCATGCTATCCCAAGCAAAACCAAGACTCACCCCTCCAAGAAAAGGAAACCAGTCTGGTGGACCTCTGCCATAAACAAGTTATACAATAGAAGGAGGAAACTAGTACAGAAAAGAGCAAAATCCCAAGAAGGGAAGACATCCCTGATCAGTATGAGCAAGAAACTACGATCCCTCATAAAATCATCCAAGGCTAGCTTCGAAAGAAAAATTGCCAAGGACTCCAAAGATAACCACAAGGCATTCTTTAGCTATGTCAAGAATCTAAGTGGCAATGCTCAAATCTGCTCGGAGTTGGTGCAGAATGACACAAAATACACTGAACCGACCGATATCGTCAACATCCTGGTAGACAGGTCCAGTGCAAACCATACCAGAAGAATGTAGAGTCCCTGAAATCACAGACACTCAGGTTAAAACAGCCCTCTCCAAAGCCAAAAATACAGCATCAATGGGACTGGATGGTGTCCTAGGCTGCGCCCTATATGAGCTCAAAGATGAACTAACCCATTACCTAAACACACTGTTCAAACTCAGCCTGTCCACAGGCTACGTAGCCATAGAGTGGAGCCCAGCAATGGTTATTCCGCTCCACAAAGGTGGAGCCACAACAGATCCTAGGAACTATCGCCCTATAAGCCTGACTAGCTTGGCCTGCAAGGCTATGGAGCGCATCATCATGGAACTCATTAACAGAGACGTTGGGAACCTGCAAACACTGGACCCTACTCAGTTCAGCTTTGTTAAGGGCAGATCATGCCTCCTAAACCTGGTGGACTTCTTTGAGACAGTTACCAAGGCTATAGACGAGGGAAAGGTGGTACACACAGCCTACCTAGACCTCGCAAAGGCCTTTGACACCATTCCCCATTTTGGTATTATAGACAAGCTCACCAGCCTGAACATAAACCCCTTTGTCACAAGATGGGTTGCCAACTGGCTCATGGACAGAACCCACATGGTGAGAGTTGTGGGATCTAGGTCCGACTCTAAACCGGTTACAAGTGGCGTTCCCTAGGGCTCAGTCCTAGGACCCCTCCTGTTCAGTATATACTTCTCAGAAGTACAGGCAAGCACGGGAGGACTATGGCTGACCAAGTTCACAGATGACTGCAAACTAAGGGCTATAATTGACTCTCCAGCTGACACAGACATCCTCCAAAATCGTCTCACTGAGACGGATACCTGGTGTCAAAATTATGGCCTCAAACTAAATGCCAGAAAGTGCATAGTCATCCCCTCTGGAAAAAACAAAGTACCCACAAACTACCACATAGGTGATAGTCCCCTAAATATGGAAGACATAATAAGGGATCTTGGGACCCAAGTAGAGAGTAATCTCTCCTTTGATAATCACATTGCCAAAGTGGTTAGAAAATCCTTCTATGTGGCCCACCTAATCACAAAAGGGTTTGCATCCAGATCAAAAGAGGTCATTGTGCCCTTCTACTCATCACTCATCAGACCCATCATAAAGTACAACGCCCCATTTGGGATGTACCTTACAAGACACCTGCAACAGCTGGAAAGACCGCATAAGTACCTCACCAAGAAGATCACTGGCCTCAAACAGATGCCCTATGCAGGTCGACTGAAGAAACTCCAGCTGTACTCGGTTGCATACAGCCTACTCAGAGGTGATCTCTGCCTGACATACAAGGCCATGTCCAACCCAGAATTGATGGACATGCTCCGCCTAAAGAAAACCATATCCCCTCGAGCCACACACACTAGGGATCTAAACCTCACCACAACAATAAATAGGATGTGCTGGAGGGATAGATTCCTGTCCCAGAGACTTCCCATGCTTTGGAACAAGATTCCAATCTACATTAGGCAGAGCTCCTCACTAACACTCTTCAAGAGAAACCTTGACGAGTGGATGGGAAACAGAACGTTTACCCTGGGGATCACTTCAGTGGCTCTACTGGACAGAGGCAGAGGGAACTAATCTAAGGGGACAGCGAAAGCCAGCACATTCTGGCTAGGCTTATAAATGCCTTCAGGCAGATAGCCTATTACCTACCTATGAACCTATATCCACTCCAGGATCGCACAACAGTGGAGAAGGGACAAATCCCATCATTCAGTATTTTGAATTTTCGGTCTTTTGGTTTTTCAGTCTTCTGAAGTAGATGTATATGTGTATATATATATATATATATATATATATATATATATATATATATATATATATATACACATGTTTATACGTGTGTGTGTGTGTGTATATATATATATATATATATATATATATATATATATATATATATAAATGTATATATACATAACTTTAGAATATCTCCCTAAATACTTCTTCCATTAATCATCAGGGTCCGCTTTAGTAGTTTCCCTGCAAGTGTTTGGCAGTACCCTGTATAGAAACAGGTATCCTGAGTTGGCATTATTCCTGTAAAAGCACACTTGAAATTTCACCAGTACCTAGTTGCACACAGGTAGTGCAGTGACAATCACTGTCCCCAGATTTGCAAACCAGATACTCCTAACATTACTTTATATTCTCACCACAACAATCTAATCAATAAAAAGGGACTGTTGCAATGGATAATAACTTTTCCCCATCTGATTTACCAGCTTGGTGGATATGGGCATCCTGAGGCAATACCGAAATTGCTGACAACCTGTTAATCCTCAAGAAAACTGCTAAGGTATGTGAGAGATATGTTTACACAATGTCACTTGTGGGAAAGCTCACACATAAAAGCACACCTAATGTCCATCATGTTGTCAGTATTACACATCCTGCACCCATCACACACTATAAAGCAGACACACAGACCCACTTTTCTAAAGCATTTAAATGTGGCCTTCCTGAACCCCAAAGACCTCCTAGACAAAGTACACATAATGCATAACAAATGCCCTCAGCGGCTCAGAATGCATGCTTTCAAAACAACACCTACATCAACATGTATAGACACATCCCATGGAGCCTCAGTTTCTAAGTCCATAATGCAAGCCACCACCATACAGTCCAATATTATGGTCATTGTAGACTCCATTGTGAGACACGTTGATGTCCCTCTCATCAGACTGAGTAAAGAGTAAGTCACAGACAATTGATTATCAAAGGCCAGGATCCAACATATTACACACACTCAGCTGATTGGACCACAAGTACCGGTATGACATAGTACTCATAGTCCATGTGGATGTAAATGACATTAGACATTACTCTCTAAACTATATGAAGAGAGACATCATGGAGCTCACAGAATATGTGTCCCAGGCTGGTATGAGCCTAGTATGAATGACTTTAGTAATTGGCTTAGTTTCTGGTGTCATTCTAACAGGGTGCAGTATTTGTCAGCATTGAAGGGGACAATCAACAGCTTTGCCAGGGATGGTCTGCACCTCTCCCATCTAGGATTTCAAATATTAGCTAAAACATTGTTCTCTCCCATAGAGCCTTTATTAGGCAGCTCCAGCCTGAAAGTCCTTCCAATGTAGAAAAGCAAACCCAAGAAAATCTAAAGGTGTTACTACTGAATGCTACGAGTCTAAACAAGAAACTCCACAACCTACAATCTCTCCTTATCCCAGAGAATGCGGATGTCTGTGCAGTTTCTGAGACATGATTTAATGCTGCGGACAGCACACTAGCAGTGCAAGGCTATGTCTTCCACATATTTACACCAGCTACTACATAGACAGAGACTAAAGGTTGAGGTGTCTTAATTTACATCAAAAATAAATATACATCAAGCCTGGTCAAACAGGACAATGCACTTGTGCTTCTCCATGTTCAAATCACCATAAGCAAAATTCCATACTACTTCCTTGCAAACTGTAGATTCCCCTGTATGACCCAGGAAACCCATAAGACATATTTAGGCTTACTGGAAACACTCACCATCCAGCTCAATACTATATTCATGGGTGACTTTAATTACCCTTCTATTAACTGAGAATCTTAAACAATACCAAAAATGCAGGTATAGAGATTCCAGGATTTTGTAAATACAAACTCCCTAGACCAGATTGTCAATACACTGATCAGATGTGCAAACATACTGGATCTGGTACTCACTAATATGGGACAGCATTGCACACATCCTAATGTAATATTTTCTCTGGTAAGGTCATATCACAAAACGGTCTCCTTCGAAGTAAAAATAAAAGCTGGGACCCCAGCTAACCCTGGAATGTTCAGGAACTACTCTATAGCTAACTTCCTTCTATTAAATGATAACCTGGGAAAATTTCAAGCTCACACAAATACTGAGAATACTGCTGCCTTTGTGCAACTGTTCACAGAAACCCTATACAAGCCTTTTAATAGCATAGAGACAGCTGTAACAATCAGGAATAATTACAGAACTAACTTAAAAAACAGGCCACCCTGGTGGAATCACAGCATCAGTAGGTTGTACAACACAAGAAAAAAATCAGGGCAAAAAGTAAGAGCTGCAGAAACCTTTAGCAGATAAGCACTCTCATCAATCTAAACAAACCCAGAGAACAAATGAAGTCAACCAAAGCCCATTTTGAGGTAAATTGGGCTTCCCAGGCCAAGGACAACCGTAAGACATTCTTCAGCTTTGTCCACAACCTCAAAAGCAATACAAAATTGTGTGCAGAGCTCATTGTTAATGTAGCCACCTACACCGAGCGAGAAGATATAGCAGACCTACTGGCAGACAAATTCATCTCTAATCCTTACCTATCTTTCCCTCTCAACCTCTCCTCTGGAAATACCATGAAATATACTTACCCCTACTGTCACTAGGGAACAGGTCCTCAAAGCTGTCTCTCTAAGGCCAGGAAAACTGCATCAATGGGCCCAGACAGTATTCCAGGATGCCTTATAAATAACATGAAAATAACCTATCAGGCTGCCTGGAATTGCTATTTCAGTGTAGCCTCCAAACAGGCATCATGCCTCACGAATAGAAAACAGCAACAATTGGCCAGCTACAAACCCTGCGGACTACAGACCCATAAGTCTCATTAGTCTCATATGCAAAGCCATGGAAAGAATTATCACGGAAATGAATAATGATGATACAGGAACACAGACACTGGACTCAACCCAATTTGGTTTCATCAAGTGCAGGTCATGAGTACTCAGCCTTGTGGATTTCTTTGAGAAGGTCACCAAAGCAGTGGATGAGTGCAAAACAGTTCACACTGCCTACCTTGGCCTGGCCAAGGCATTTGACACAATAAGCCACGCAGGCAATGTTGGCAAATTCAAGAGGTTATGTATAAACCCTTATGTCACCTGGTGGATGGCCAGCTGGCTCACAGACAGGACCCAGGAAGTAAGAATTGGGGAGTCCACCTCTACAAAGAGGCCAGTCACAAGCAGAGTTCCTTAGGGATCAGTCCTGGGACCACTCCTTTTTGGCGTTTACTTTTCTGAAATCAAGGCCAACGTCAAGGACCTCTGGCTAGATGACTGCAAATTAGGAGCAGTCATAGAATCCTCCACTAACAGTAATGCTCTCCAGGAAGGGCTGACACAGATAAATAACTTGTCAGAGCCATGGACTAAAATTAAATGCTAAGATATGCATAATAGTATCCTTTTGGAAGTCATCCACCCATGGTAATTATCATATTAATAGCAAATCCCTAACAACCGACCCAGTAGTCAGGGACTTGGGGATACACGTGGATAGTAATCTATCCTTCAACCATCACATGTCTTACAGTAGTGAGGAAATCACTCTATGTTGTGCAACTTATAAACAAATGTATGGCATCAAGGTCCAAGCACGTCAGTGTTCCACTATATTCAGTATTCATCAGACCTATCATTGAGTACAGTACCCCCCCTTTGGGATGTATCTAACCAAGCAAATTCAACAACAGGAAAGTCCACAGAGATTTCTCAGTAAAAGAATACAGGGCATAAGTAACATGTCCTGTGCAGACCACCTCAAAGCCCTATCCTGTATTTTGTCTCCTACAAACTGTTGAGGGGAGATCTATGCCTGGCACACAAGGCATTGCCACACCACATCCTGATAGCAAAACAAACAGTACTATAATTACCCATTTTAAAGAAAAGACTTAAACTTTTCTTAGGATATGAATAGGATCTGCGGGAGAGACAGATATGTATCCCAGAAACTACCCCTTTTCTGTAACAGGCTACATATCCATGTGAAGCAGAGTTTCTCCCTTACCCAGTCCAACTGTAACCTGGAAAACTGGATGGATAACAGGAAATTCATCCCTGGTTTGGCACTTATGACTGTAATGGACACAGGCAGCCCGTAAACGGTTCATCTTCCAGGCCCCTGTTTGTAAATGTTTCATCTCCCAAGCCCTTGCTTACACTTATCAAGGGTACTTGCATGGCTAGGCTTAAAAAGGCCCTAGTGGTGGTTAGCCTAGTACACATCCATGATCCTATTGACTAACCCTTTGCTTTAGCATTAGTGGTTCCACTTTGGTGTTGCTTTGCCATATAGTACTTTTATCCTAAACTCCATCTGAGAAGCTTACTATTTTCCCACTGGCCCTGTGTAACCACTATAATGGATTATAATCTGCATCTTTTGTGAATACTCTACCATATAGATGGAGATTAAACTTTTGGAGAGAACAAGTTACCCTCAAATATTTCTTCTCCATTGCTGCATACAGTTCTTCCCTTGTCTGGGGCCTGTGGCTTGGATATATTCTACTCATATGGTGTGACCTCTTTCCACAAAAATGTCTGGAGTGAGCCTACAATAATTGGGGGACAAAGGCCTGAAAATACGGACAGATTTTAAATATTGATTTTATAAACTTACAAAGTTGCTAGAATAACAGGGTTTGGGTTTGCATGCATTTTCAGAGGGATATGAAATCTGAACCTTAAATTTATGTTATTTAGTGACTTCAGTCCTCAGCGATTTGCCAGAAAACCACATATTTATGAAGAACAGACAAAAAATATGAGACAAAAATCTGGACAATTGAGAGATAAGATTCTGCTATATAATATTCTTTTTCCATTGAGGAAACTTTGCTAAGTATAGTCCAAGTCTGTAGCCTGAAGTATCTAACTGCATGCCAAAATCTTGGCTGTAATCATAACTGGCTGGAATGCCTGCTCATAAGACAGTTTCATATGAGCTGTTATTTTGGGTAAAGTCTGTAAGATGACTTGCTATGCTGCTATAGTGAAAGACTTTTTTTATATTAGCCCAGAGAGCAGAGAAACTAAAACAGAACGTGCACATGATAACATGCTCCAACTTTAAAAAAGTTTCATTTTTAGTGTTAGATTTTGTTAACAAAATTGCCCAGGGAGGTGATTTTGATACATTATTGAACACTAAGGAATTATGCTGGCACTTTTGATTAATAACCAATATTGGGCTTGAATTTAATGGTACTATCAACATTAGATGTGCTTTAAGACAAAGAGCAATTAGATTATAAGCATATATCATTATTTTATTTATTTTTATTAGTGTATGTATGCTTTCATGTTTTTGTTTTTCTGTTTTGCCTCATGATCCTTAACATAGCTTATGCCATCTCCTGCAAGCTGGAGACCACAAGAATAAAGACTTCCTCTACTGCAGCATGCATTTCACATCAAACATCAGATCATAACTACCTGCACCTCATCATCAACAAAGCAGCCTTACTCTATGGAATGTCATCCCTCAACGCAGTCAAGCATCCAGTGAATTACTCCTTCTCCACCTCCTCCATTCAGCTTTAGGTGATGCATCTGTAGGAGAGAAGAATGATATAAAGACATAAATGAAAACACATGCAAGACACATACATTACCCCGGGTTACAAATGACTAAACTGACATATGCCATTAATGTATCAGATGCTACAGCCTACAGAGGTATATAACCTTGTGAGCCAAGCACGCTTTCTAGCTGGATGAAAACAGATATGAATCCCATCACTATGCAGAGACATGTCAATATAGTCATCTATGAATAGCGTAACCAAATGCACAATACGGACTGTAGTCCCATGACCATGGACACGTGGTACACAGAAGTGTGTAGTATATATGCACATATCACTACATAATCTGTGTTAAAATTATTAAAACACACACACACATGCATTACAAAGCCACATGCAGTGTTGTATTCCCAAGACATGCAACTATGACAAGCAAAACACAATAAGCCACATATAGCAGGTCTCAGTTCACTGCCTAACTATACAGCCGCATATGAAAAAATACATATCATACAACTGCCATGTATACATACTTTCCCCATTGCACAGATATTATATTTAAAAGCATATGGCATTAATAGTTATATGTGTATATCCAAATTCCAGACAAAAATGTACTCTTAACTAAACCTGTGTGAAGAAAACCCTACATTCATACAAAAAAGTCTATCTGCACTCGATACATTGAATGAAATATGAATTTAGGTTAGACAGTAGCTAATGAAGCAGTGCTTACTGATAAAAAAAGAATTAACTTTGTAAAGTATGATGACTAGGGGGGATTCACCAAATTGGCTCCTACCTGGCTACTACTAGGATGAAGCCCCACTTGCAATAACAACCAGACCAATCAGAAAGGTCCCACATAGACACTCATTGCCCAATCAGATACTGTCATGAATCAATGCCTTCTACTCCTTTTCTTACCAGAGCCAAAACAGTAGCACCAATCCCAAGATGAGGAGCAAATCACAGGCTCTTTGGTGATCAACAGTCTTGACCCAGATGATGCAGGTATTTGTAGCCTTGTTGTGGCCTTTTCCTGGTAGATGCCTTGAATAGCAACCAGACTAATCAGGAAGGTCCCACATAGACACTCATTGCCCAATCCGATGCAGTCACAAATCAATGCCCTCTGCTCCTTCTCTCACCAGGAGCAAAATATAAACACAAATTCCAAGCTGGCACCTATGAAGCTGTTATCAGGTTTTCTAGGTGATCAGCAGTCTCCTGAAAATAATGACCTCGCTCCTTCTTTCACCAGGAGCAAAACAGAAGCATTTAATCCCAGGGTGATTACTGACAGGCAGAATGTGGGCTTTCCAATAAATAGTGGTCTTGGACCAAATGCTGCAGATTTTAAAGGGAAGATTGAAAAAAATGAGTTAGTATCCTAAGAGCTGCAGCATGCACCCAGCAGTTAGATATAAAAAAAGGGAGTAACTCAAGCTTTAGCAATCTAAGACAGAGCCACTAATTTTAAAAAGATAGATTGGAAGGGGCTGGGCACCTAGTAATCTTGCTCTATGGAATATAGTGGGGGTGGCCAATAAATTTAAATAGCTGAAGAGGAGTGACTTTACAAAATGATCATTTTTTGCTTACTGACAATAGCCAATAAGACAGGAAAGGGAAGAAAATCTGTGGTCAAATTAACATAAGGGTAGGCAGTTAGAGAGACAACTGAGTTTAAAAAACAAAATGGTGGGAGAGTGGGGAAGAATTAAATTTCTGTGTGAATTAAAAGAGACACCACTCTGGTCTCTTTCCTAGTTTAAATATGCAACAATTAAAACGCAGTGTAATGAATATGCACCACAATATACACAGCAGAAGAAGGCAGTCAAGCAATACAAATTACATGAAAGCAATATAAGAAAAGCAAAGTAACATTTCTCTCACAGCAGTCTATGACATATTCTAAGTGAGTTTTCCAAGTAAAGCCATGAAATGTTTTATTTTACACCTTAAATACAAGGTTTAGTTTCTATCTCATCCCTCAATTCACAGGTAATAAACCTTGATTGACCTGTTCTACTTTCTGCGTGACTCACAAAAAATACAGTTCTGGTCTCTTTTCTATTTTAGAATACAATTAAAACACAGTGTAATGACTATACACCACAATATACAAAACAAAAAAGGCAATGGAGCAATACAAATTACAAGCAATATAAGAAAAGCAAACTAACTTTTCCTTCACAGCAGTCTATGTCTGAGGCTGAGTAAGCTTTTCCAGTAAAGCCTTGAACTGTTTTATTTTACCCTTTAAATTTGAGGCTTAGTTTCTAGCTCCTCCTTCAGTTCACAGTTAATTAACCTTAATTAGCCTGTTCTAATTTATGTGCGACTCACAAGAGACACATCTCTGGTCTCTTTCCTAGTTTGTAGCATGGATTTAAAATTATTAATACAAACATGAACAAGCTATATTAGACACCTAGAGGCATCAGTAAGTTGTAACTACTGAAAGAATTAAAGGTGCCACAAGATAACTCATTAACACCTAGCCTGAGTGGAATTTCACATTTTCTGACAATTGCAAATTTCCTCTCTGGAATGCATTTGCATGAGCTAAATTCTGGGGAATGCAGTTTTGAAATTTACCTGTAAACAAATGTATACATCTCAAAAGCTATAAAAGTTACAAAACAATTTAAAATACAAAAGTTCTTTAGCACACACTGCTCTTTACAATGGTGGCATTAATATGCCAGCCAGATACAATGATGATTTTATACTGAGCAAGTAATCAAACAATATTTAAATTATATTATTATAAGTATATAAACAATAATTAAGTTTTTCTAACCATAGGAGATAGACTCCAGCTATTGGTGTGACTTTTAGTTGTGCAGATGTGATCTTCAATTTATTGAAATTGCAGTTTTGTACACATTGCTCTGGTTTTGAGATATCTGCTTCCTTATAGTTTATATGCATATTTGCTTATTTAATGGAGAAATAAATGTAAATATCTGCATATCAGTGCTCGTTAAATGTGAACTGTCAGTGCAGATGTTTTCCAGCATTCTGTTATGTTTTTATTTAATACCATGGGGTGCCATATAAACACTTTCTGGTTCAAGTTATCAGTACAATTATTAGCATATTACATATATTCATAATATTTCTGAAAACTTAACTCATGTTTTCTGATAGCAATTGCCCTAGTTGTCTGAGGAGTCATTAATAAATTCTACTGTGATGCGGCATGTGAAATGCTAATCCTCAATGCATCCGGGTAGACATTGCATATGATATTTACATATACATGACATTTATGCATAGTTGCATATTTTATTACTAAAAAATATAAATATTTGCAAAGCGGTCGTTGGCAGATGTAGAGGTATCAATGGCACCTTTTGCAGAACTACGTAGGCTTTTATTTGATACCATGAGGTACAGTATATATATTCTGTCCGGGTCAGGTTAGTAACATAAATATTAATATGGCACATATTCATACTTTGACATAAAACAGATCACACATTCTAGCTTACTAATAACTATATTCAAGTCACACATTCCTGAATTGTATGCCTGCAAAATGCTGTTCCAGCATATTATGTAGACACTGCCAGAGAGATTTACATACAATATGCAGATGTGCATATCATGTCTATTGCTAAACAAGTGTAAATAGCTACAAAGTGGTGATAGTTAGATAGCAGGTTGCTGTGAGATGCTTCCCAGCATTAAGCATTTATTTTGATGCCATGAAGTATCACATAAAAACTTGTTTTAGGGCAAAGTAATAATACAAATATTAATATTTCACTTATTCATAATTTTGAATGAAAACAAGTGTTTCACTTACTGACCATCCAATTTATTTCTTGAGACATTAATAAAATTTTGTGTTTGACTTGGTCTATGAAATGCTATTCCACAATATTTTCAAGTGGGTACTGCAAGATATTAAATTAAATATGATATTTATACGTATTATTGTTTTCTTCATTCCACACAGCTGACCAGCAGCAGCAACCACCAGCTCCTCTACATATTCACTGAGTGTAGCAGACCTTCCTTATACTCCCCAGGCTCTACCCGACCTATATGCAGTGCTGGTGAGGAGACTGAGCATTAGGGTATAGTGTCATACTACTGCCAGGGAGTGTTTTTTCTTCTATGTCTTAGTCCACTCACTAACAGCCGTGAGAGATCTCGTGTAGCTACCTTTGGAAGTTTCATGTGAGTTTCCCATCATGAGCAACCTCCTAACTAAGTGACGCTCCATTTGCAACAGCAGATTCACCATGCTCTTCATGTTGTAGTTGCAGGAAGCAAGGCTGCCTCCCTGTCTCCAGGACATCATCATTCACTGCTCACTTCCACTTTCCCTTGCCTGGTTTCTCTAACGATCAAGCAGCTAGTCAAACACAGTCATCTAGAAGCAAGCAAAGCTTTATTATTTTGTGTCACGCAGCCAAATGTCTACATATTTTTATTAATAAGCATTTACAATGTGGTGGCAGTCAGACACCAGCTATTAATGCAGAGTCTTCCAGCATTATTTACACTTTAATTTGATGCCCTGATATAGTATATAAACTTCTTCTAGTTCCAGTTTTTAATAGAAATATTACTATGGTGTGCATTCATAATTTTGAATGATAATATATCACAGTATGTGTCTTACTGACTACCCAAATTGGGCCAGGAGCCACTTCTGACCTGTGTCTTAACTGGGCATGTGAAATGCTGTTCTATAATGCTTCCAAATGGATAAATGAGGTTTGGTAACAAACCAAGTTGTCCTGGGACATCTTCAGAAGGGGTTAGGCTGATATATTAATGGGAGTTAAGTGGGTGGTGGAGGTGAAAGGGTTAAATGGAGGGAGGGATGATTGGGAGGAAATGAGATAAGGGTGTGGAGGGGCTTAAGGGGATTAGACAAGTGTAACTGGGTAAGTAATCACATTTTGGCATGAGCTTGCTAAGGCAGGGTCATGTCCGAGATGACCTGAAGTATTTATTTTTTCTGTTAATCCTTTCCTCTTCCTCTTCTGCAGTTAGGGATAAATAATCCTAGTGATAAGAGATGGGGGTGTTGTTGTTTGGGTAGGTTTATCTATGTATATAAAAAAAAAAAAAAAAAGGGCAGGGTATCGTACCTGACAGTTCCTAAGACTGGAGATCCAGTAAGGGACTTGCTTGCCTTAAACTAGGGAAGTTCTCTCTGGTGGGTGGTTTAGATCATTGCTGGGTGAGAAGCTCTCCTGCATGCTCTCGATTGGGGTTTGGGATTTGTTGGTGGTGGGGGTAGACAACCATGGGCGTTTTGATGTAAGGCCCTCAGTCGCAGCTGTGGATGGCTTTTCGCGGGCTTTGGATTAAGTAATGCCTGTCTCAGCACATGTGCGGTTAAGACAGGGGCTCCATTCATTACAAGAGTTGAATAGTCCGGCAGATAAATGTATTTGGGATGGGGGCAAGTTTGGGTTCCTGTCGTGGGCATGATGACGTTACAGGTAATTCATTTAACAGTTAACAGCTTGGTTGAAAACCTCATGAGATGGTTAAAGGATACCAGAATAGGCCCTTTGATGCAATGAACTTGGTATTTTTGTATGTGTATCAGTCATCATGAATATGGATGGTAATAAAAAAAAAAAATTTGCTAAGATATCTTAAGTCAGGGGGTTTGGCATTCAGTAATGCATGCATTTCATACAGTTGATGAAAGAGCTATGCTCTTAGTGGTGCATAATGTCATTAAGAAATGGGCTTTGCAGATGTAGAAGATTTACAGTTTTTCTTTTACAGATCAGACTGAGGTCGCATATGGGAACTTGCTGAGCTGGCATTTTTGGTGGTCTGAAGGAATTTGGACTCGACAGGTAAGGGAGGCTGCTGAGGAATGTATCGGCTGATGGAGCATTAAGAATGAGGTTATGGATTTCCAGCAGAGCAGCTATATAGGGGTTTTATTTGTTCATTGTTGTGGAAGCATCAGGGTGAATTTCACACTGTCTTGTTGATAGTTGGGGCTTTTTTCCTTGAATGTATTTGGTGGGCAGATTACTATGGTAGCATACCAAGTTATGTTACTATTGAAGGAGATATTAAGTGAGCTGAGGTAGGTAAGATGATGGTTAGGATTACATGACTGTGGCAGATTTAAGGGGACAGTTATAGGAGAGGTTTTGGTAAAAGGGGTGTTGTCTTAGTCAGGATTAACAGGTTGCATTGAATAAGTGGATCAGGATGGTGAGCTGGGTGGTGCTTTATGTATAGGAGGAATTGGCTTTGAGTGACAGTTTTACAGGGGTTAGGGTTGGATTATTTTGCCACATTTTGGAGGGTGAGGGCTAGTCGCTGACCTGGTGTGGCTGGGGCCAGTAGGCATTTCAGACTAGTAAAGGCTTTGTATGGTGGTGTAAGTAGATTGTCTACATGGGCTACTTTATTTAGTTTCATTAGGGTGTGTTTCAGTGCTGGTATGACACGGTTGGTTTGTGACAGGATTCAAAGGTGCTTTACAGATGATGGTACACCAAATGATGTTTGGCTTGATTCTTCACTTTATGGGAATTAGTGGGTTGAAGAATTTGAGTTGAAAGGAGGAGGAACAGCATGGTCAGGCTGGTTGGCAGGGAAGAGGGACAGGCTTGCCCTCTTCTGTTCCCCCTCTGGTATGTGGAAGTTTATTCCAAGGATTTGCGGAAAGGAAATGAGCAGATGGAGGAAGTTTGCTGAATAGGTAAGCAAATGGAGGTAAGGATGCTGCTTATTTGGTTTGTAATTGGTAATATGATGAATGATCTATGAAGTGACGCTGCTTCATAAGTAAAGTAAGCAAGCAAAGCTATGGACACTGCTTACTGGGCAGGATGAGCAGGTATGCTGTCCTGATTAACATTACAAGTAGCTTTATAAGTAAAGTAAGTGAGCAAAGGTATGGATGCTGCTTACTGGGCAGGATGAGCAGGTACGCTGTCCTGATTAACATTACAAGGAGGTCTATAAGTAAAGTAAGCAAGCAAAGGTATGGACGCCGCTTACCGGGCAGGATGAGCAGGTACACTGTCCTGATTAACATTACAAGGATGTTTATGCTGTGTTTAGAATCAACTATACTATGTCCAGTTGTAAATAAAATTGGTAATCAAAGTAATGGAAGTTTAATAAAGGTCTTCAAATGTCATTCGGTGTGATGTGTTTAGTGAAGGGGACTGGGACAAATGAGGTTTGGTAACAAATCAGGTTGTTCTGGGACATCTTCATAAGGGGTTAGGCTGATATATTAATGGGAGTTAAGTGGGTGGTGGAGGTGAAAGGGTTAAATGGAGGGAGGGATGAACACAACCATAATGTCAATAACTGCAATAACTGTATCACCAAAAGCAGAAGTAGTAGCAACAGCACATCAATAAACATAGCAGAAACAACAACAAAAAAAAAGCAACCAGAACAGCAACAACCATAAAGACAATATCAGCATTCTGCAGGACGATACTTAAAAATTCTGCTTGCTGATAATTCTTTAGCAAACAGTGTGATCAAACTGATAGAGTTTGCTTATAACAGTGCATACATTTAAACTTCAATTATCTGTTTAACAGATAGCAAAACTAATCAAACCAGTTTTGGAAAAAAAGTATAAAAAATATTCACATACTGGCAGCAATATGTAAACTCACTATTTTTTAAGTACAGGTAAAGCTTTATGTTAAAGTCTAGTCATGTCTGTACGGTTGATAATTATTTAGTAGCGGCATACGAACAACAACAACAATACTACTAGCAACTGAATGAAAAAGAAATTGCTTATCCTTGTGCAAGTTAACTAGTTGCCTTGTGTGGTCAGTTGTTTACTACATGATGTGGCTATAGTATGTACTGCTTTAAATATGACATGTACTCGTTATGGATGCTTTCGAATGTCAATCCTAAACCCTAAAGATCTGGAAATGTTCACATCTGTATCTCTAAGTCTTCAACTCAGTTAGATGTCTTTATCCCTCATCTGTGAAAAGAACTTCTTCTAACATGGGAATTAAAATGTAATAAATAATTCTGGTCAGTTCCACTCAGAGCTGCATAAATGTCTCCTTGCCTAACTGGTCACATTTGAGGAGATGTCAGGTACATGTGCAGCTCTTGGTAGAATGGCTAGAAGTAGTCTGCATAATGCCATTATCAAGGAGAGGGAAAAAGCATTTTTTAAAAGCACCAAAAAGGTGATGTTTTTCTGATAATATCAGAGTATTACCAATAGTAGTTACACCATGGCATTTATGCAGATAATCTTTTACTGTGTATCATGTAATTACATGGATGCTGGGGAATCAACTGGATACCTTAAGAAAACAAATATTAAAGACTGAGATTTACTCATTTTTAAGTAGCAAGTATTATTTTTTATTGATGCAATTAAAAGTGCAAAGTCATCAAACCTAGCTACTGTAATTGTGCATCTTTAACTGCTAGTTTGACTGTGATTTTGTACTTCTTTAATGGGAGAATCCACCAGAGCTTTGGGTATACTGTAAAAGGCAGACTGTTAAAAAGAATAGGAAAAACGTTCAGATGGTGTATGGTTACAAAAGTGTCAACTTAAGATGCACCATAATTACTAAGCTTCATTTCATCAGTGTTTCAAGAAATCTCCCTTGGATTTAGTTAAAAAGAGGAAAGTGTGTCAGGCAGTGTAGACTTTGTAGTTTTTTAATATAGATATATGAGGAATATAAAATGTGCAAACTGTATAAATATGTGTGAAACCTACAGTTGTTTTTGTAAAACATATTAAAGCTTTGGAACTGAAGTGAAGCAGACTTTGCAGAATTATGTGTTGTTTCCCCAAGCCTGTTACATATTTTTAAAGCCTTTTGCTATAAATGGATTAGACTTCTTATAGAACTGTGTGACTATGCAAACATAATCCTTGAATTTTAATTCTGTCTGGGACTTTTTTTAAATTCAGAGTACAACCACTGAGTAGCAGTTAAGTTTTTGCCTTGTGGAGTATGAAGTGGGTTTTAGAGTCTCAGACCTCTTCTCTGGAATTTATTGCATGTGAATCTACTACAACTACTAAATTCCCTTAAAAGTCAGTGGTAGATAGAGCTCAGTAAACCTTAGGCTAATAACAGTGGCAGGACCAAACAGCTGATAGGTATTCTCTAATTGCCATATGCCTGTATAAATCCTTTATTTTTTTACTCCATATGACCATTCTCAGAACCCCTTCTGATCTGCTAATGAACCATTCATTTCTTTGGGAAAAAGATAGCCTATTTGTTCACAAAGAATGGTGAGAACTATTCAGCCTATTAGTTCTATCACTTGGGTGAGAGGCTGTAGCTCCATTTATTGACTAGTAACTGAGAGTCAGAGATTGCTAGTGAACCCTCATTCATATAAGGTTGTCCCTAACTGCCCTAACCCCTTCCCACAGTGGATAAGGCACTGGTAATTCAGCTGTCTGGGGTGCCATGCACACATCCATGCATATCTAAGCCCCCAGAATACTTGCAGCATGACACCACTTTGAATGATGTACTTCCAGGTTCACTCCACTGAGGTGCCAAGCAGTAGGCTGAGTCATCTTCCTCCTCCCATAATGGGTCCACTTGCAAGTGCTGCTCACTCCCATTCCCCCAACTGGTTGCTCAAGTGCCTGAGCCACTACTTAAACTCATAACATAGTAGGTTGTAATCAGTGCTTTATCCCTCTATGATATAGAGCCAAAGTATTAAAATACTTTATTTTTGTTTCACTGTGTAAGAATATATTTGCTTACATATTTAACATTTAAAGTTCACTGATTAGTTGTATTTATGTCAAGCAAATATGTTTATTATACAATTTCAAAAGCTTGGCATTGGAGGTTTATTTATTAGTTTAATATTATGTTTATATGTTTGATTACTTAGCTGTTGACTTCCACCTTTCAAACAATGACTGCTTTAGCTCTAACTACCAAACATTTATATAGATTGGCCTAATTTACATGTGGTCTTTGTGTGTTGGATTAGTGTACTGCTGACAGGAAATTACCAGAAAGATACAAAGGGGTAATGACACTAGAAAGGTATCATTAGCCTCTCTTGAGAAACTGTGTGTGTGTGTGTGTGTGTGTGTGTGTGTGTGTGTGTGTGTGTGTGTGTACTCATTCATGTCCAAATGAGTATGTGTTTGTATGTGCATGTGTTTATGCATGCACAAAATTATATTGGCCAAGTTTCAGTTGCTGTTGGTAAGTTGGTAAGACAGCACTAAAACAGACAGGAGTGTGAGTAAGGTAGGTAAAATCCTGGGAAAAAGAACACAATTCCATCTCAAAGGAAACCAAGATGAAGTGAATCAAAGTACAATGAGCCTTTCTCCATGTTTTTGTTCTTTTTACTTGTTTGTTTACCTAGGCTTAGCAATTGCCTGTTTTTGAACTACCTTTGACTGTGTGAAAATTCTGGACAGCCAGTGGTTATAACACTGGCCTACAGCTGCTCATTGTAAAGCTTACTTGGATGTAGCAGATAGTGGTAATAACCTAAAGCAGTAGTGCACATTTGCTTCACATTTTTGCCACCAAGATCTTTGCATATTTTTCAATAGATATTGGTGCAGTTCATAAAATCATAATGCCTAACCATTACTTATAAAATTATGGCAGTGGCATAGATCATATGGCCATATCCCAACCATGACATTGATCATAAGCCTTTCTACAGTATTTCTGAAATATTGTTATACAATACACCACTAAGACTGTGTGTAATGTTGCTACAGTTGAAGTGTAACTTACTAGCTCAGTAAGTAAGTTGTCTGCTTCATAGCTCCACTGTTGAGTTCTGACCTCCAGTCACTGTCTATGTGGAGTTTACATGTTCTCTGTGTGTATGTGTGTGTGTGTGTGTGTGGGTATATGTGTGTGTCGGTTTTCTGTGGGTAGTCTAGCTTTCCACCAACCTCCCAAAAACATGCTCATTGACTGGCTACTCTAAATTGATCATATATATTTGCATTTATCCTTTCCCAGTAATCCATGATGTGGTTGAAAAGGGTCAGGCATTAACCAGTTCTCTTGTGCCAGTGGTGTAGAGGCATAAACCCCTTACTGTTGCTCAAAAAATCTAAGTTTCACTCACAAGCAAAAATCACTCACAAGCTACTCTCCCAACCAGATATACCACCTTCATTAAGTAACATAATCCAACACTACTCCTGTCCTAGACAACTCTGCTCCACAGACAAGCTACTGTTAACAGTTACTAGAACACTCAACCATGCTGGTGACTCCCTTTACTCTTCTTATGTGGCCAAAATCTGGAACTCTCTGCCTGCATCCATAACCCTGGAAACCTCCCTGCCAAAATTTGAAAAATCTATCAAACGTCACCTAAGCAACAAATGGCTATGTCCCTGCTCCACACCAGACTAACCCCAGTACCACTCCTATACTAATGTAACTCTTGGCTTAAACAATAGTCTCTTGTTTCACCTGAAGAAAATTGTACACCACAACAAAAGAATGATGGTGATTTTGTGTTAGTTTGCACAATTTATTGTTGTTTATAACCCTATTGATAACTGTATCTGTCTATGGCTTAACACTTATATGTGTTCTCAACTAGATACCCTTAGTGGACCTTGTTGAAATATGTATCTAAGAATTGTCTTTATGTCTTGTAAATTTGTCTCCTTGGAGCTTTTCTTCCTGGGCCTTCACTAAAAATGGACATGTATCCCAGTTGGACTATCCCGGTTAACAAATGTAAAATAAATAAAATAAATAAATAAATAAAAAGTTTGAATATCAGCTCAGGTGCTTGACATTGCAGGCAAGGAGGATGGACATGCCCATCTGAGGGGGTGAGGGGAGCTAATGCTTGGGGTGCACTTGCATGGTTTGATTTCTCTGGTGGAGACTTTGGAGACAACCACAAGCGGCTACCTGTAGGTGGGTGGGGAACCCTTCTGACATCAGCCCTTTGTGGACATGAGAGGAAGTCCAATGCTGACTCGCATTGCATGCCCCACCCACAGGGTTTTACTGGGTGAGTACAAGGGGAGAGGAAAGTTAAAAACACTTCTTCTGTAGCAGTATGACACTGAACTAAGATACATCTGTCAATTTGCCAGCCACAAATGTTGTTGGACAAGTCCAGGTGAGGTGGGAGGATTCAGTAGAACCAGCTATCAAGGCGATCCACCAGGAGCAGCTGATCACCAGCTGTGAGTGAGACAAAAAGAGCTAAAAAATAGAAATGGACCAGTTCAGTTATCAGTTAGCAAATTAATAATTTGAAAAATAAATATAAACAATGAAAATGGATGTACTGTATATTGTGGACATGCTACATGATTTATATTTCCCAAAGCAACAAGATTTGTTTGGTGATAAATTCCATAGCTGAAAATGATTGTAAACAAACATACAAAATATCATCAGTGTATTAGAAGCAATCCAGAGATGCATAGGAGGTTAACCAAAACAGAAAAATACCATAACGAAGGAAATACAGCCTTGCATTTCATTTAGTAAAGCAGTTTAATTATATAAAAGCATTGATAGTCAAGGCTGTTAATAGATTCAAATGAGATAAGGAAAAATGTTGGCTGGACTACAGGAGTCTTACTTGGTAATTATAAAATATAAAGAAAGAGCTTATGATGTGTTATTTTTTTACCAGAAATGGCAATATAAATCCAGTAATAAATTCAGAACTGTGCTGCATATAATGTTTATTACAGATCTAATCCAGGAAAAGAGATGATGTTGTGTAGTGCAATCTCACCTTCATTTTTACGTATGGGTTCGGAGCCGATCCTCGGCTCTGACTTGGCTAATTTATAAGCTCGAAGACGTCTGGTTGGCTCGTGGCTAAGCAGGTATCCCATAGTACAACAGTACAAACCCCTGATCTCACTTGTCGCGTCGACGAGTTCAGTTGAGCTTCTCTTGGCTCTGGCTAAGTGTTAACTTTTTTCTTGCTTATATTGTTAACATTTTTGGTTAAAGATATATTAGTTTAGTACAATTGTTGTTGCATTAGTACTTGTTAGTGTAGGTTACTAATTAGGGCGGCCATGGTGGTGCAGCGGTTAGCATTTCCGCCTCACAGCAAGAGGTTCTCCGGTTCGATTCTCGGCTGGGGTGCCTTCTGTGCGGAGTTTGCATGCCCTCCCTGTGGCCACGTGGGTTTCCTCCGGGTGCTCCGGTTTCCTTCCACATCCCAAAGACATGCAGTAGGTGGATTGGACACTCTAAATTGGCCCTAGGTGTGAATGTGCATGTGTGTGTGCCTTCTGTGGAAGGTTGGGTGCCGGGCTGGCAACTCAACACCGTAAAACTCCACTGCCAATCATGAGCATACAGATGATCTGCTGTGGCGACCCCTAACCAGGAAAAGCCGAAAGAAGAAGAAGAAGTGTAGGTTACTAATTCTTAGGTAATTACCTCTTTGCACCCTTTGGTGCAATGGTGGGCCTTGTGCCTGTTAATGTTAATGTAGTAATTTGCTTTGTGATATCCTGTGTACCAGTTTCTTACTTAGTGTGGATAGCTTATTACCACTAGTGTTTTTTTGGTTTTCCAGTCTACAATTTTGTAGAGCAGTTTTGTTTTTTGGCGGTTATCCACTGGTGTTCTTTCCTACGGTTGTGGATTTCGTTGTTCAAAACTCCAGTTCCAACTTCCTCTGTTAATCTTTAACAGATTCAAGGTTTTTTTCTGTGTGAAAGGTTTTTTTCTGTGTGTGTGTGCGAATTTTCGCTGGTCTGTTTAAGTTAGAAGACCTAGCTGTCCCTTTCCTGTCTGGACTAGTCTGTTTTAGTTAGAGGACCTAGTCCTTGTGGTGTCTCTTCCTCCTTCAGGGCTAGGCCCATTTAAGTTAGAGGACCTAGTCCTCTCTTTTACTTCTCTTCTCTTTCCTGTCGTCTTGTGTGTATGTCTAAAGAGGTTAAGGAGCACAAGCCTTTGGGCTTCAAGAAATGCATGAAGTGCTCCCAAAAAATGTCATTGACGGATGGTCATGGTCTATGTGTCTATTGCTTAGGGGCCATCCATTTGCAAGAGACTTGCTTGTACTGTCATGCCTTCTCCCCTAGAGTGTTACAGGAGAGAAGGAATAAGCTAATTCTAAAGGGTCTGTTAAAGCCTTCCTTTGAGGAAGCCTTTTCTAGCTCTTCCTCTTCTTCCAAGTCCACTAAATCTGCTGTCTAAGTCTTCGAAAAGACCTTCTCCGGCACCGGCTGGTGTCTCGGAGCTGTCTCCTAAAGTGGCAAAATTGGCCTCATCGTCTCCACTGCCTTCGGAGCCGACTGAGAGCAACATTGTGGTGACACGGTCGGATCGTAGTTTGTCTGAGCCGGCCACTGATTTTATGGAACCTGCTATTCTTCCAAGATCAAGATCCCGGACTATGTCCTCCAGGTCTTCCAGGAGCCTTTTGGATGAAGATGTGGAGAGGGTAGTCCTGAGACTGTTGAAATCGTCTGCTCTATCTAAATTGTTGTCGGCTCCGACCCAGTCGGTTCCAGAGCCTATGAAGCCTGTGATACCCTTGATTGTTATTCCTCCTCCAAGCCAAGCTGGTTTGTCGGAGTCGGAGGGCTTGGTGCCATTGGTAGAACCCTCGGCTCCAGCTACACTTGCGGTTGCTTTGGAGCCAACCTCTGCTCCAACACTTTCGGTGTCTTCCTTTGTGTCCAGGGGCTGAAGCTCTCTGGTCGGCGCCGACAGGGAAGGTTGGAATCGGTCTTCTTCAGTTCCGAGTCTCCCTCTCGGCGCTTCGGCTAGGGTGAGTTCAGACCCTGCATCTATCTCAGAGCTGATAGCTCTGGCACTGATGGCATCCTCGGTCTCGTCAGAGTGGGGGAGGCCCTCGGAGCTGGAAAGGTTGGCATTCGAGGTGATAAGGAGCGTACTGTCCAAGTCACCAGTTGCCACCAAACATACCAGCACTCTCCCCCTAGAGCACCCACTTTGGTCTCAGACCCTCAGCCTCAGGAGCCACCAGCTGGTGGCCCTCATTCTTCCATTCTTCCTTGACCTCCCCAGAATACCTTTCTGAGGAGCCCCCCAGGAAGAAGACATGCAAGAGGAAGCATATTGACTCCTAGGATGAGTCTTTCACATCTTACACCGACCTCGAGGAGTCAGAAGGGTCCCCCAAGTCGTCCTCTGATGATGTCTCTTTTATGGACATCCTGGAGATCCTTAAGCAGAGGTGCGGCTGGCCCACTGATAACCTTTCTGATGAGGAGTCGGTGTACCTGAAGGCTTTCAGGTCTCAACCTTCTGCCTCTTGGGTGTCTCCACCTTTTGATGAACTGATGGATTTAGTTAGTTGAAAGGTGTGGGATACTCCCGATGCCATGGAGCCTGCCCCTAGGAGACCCAACAAGTTTCTTTCTGCTCCTCCAGATAAAGAATTTTTGTCCAAAGGTGTCCCCGTAGATGCCATGGTGGTGACGGCGGCCACTAAGAAGGAGCTTCCTGAGACTTCTTCTTCTGTCCATCCGCCGAATAAGGAGTCTCAACAGATGGATAGGTATGGGAAGCATGTCTTTAGTTCAGCAGCTTTTACGCTTTGATCGTTGAACTATCTCACTCACTTCACGCGATTGCAGAGGGATCTCCTTAAGGAGTTGGGAGATTCTATACAGGGTACATGTACTGAAGGAGTTCCTGACAAGATTTCTGCTCAGTTGTCCACCCTAAATTCTATAGTTAACTCCTCCATGCAGCTTATTTTTTATGCTGCTGATGGAGCAAGTAGAGCAGTGGGTTCAGGAGTTGCCCTAAGGCGTCACTCCTGGATGCACTTGTGTAATTTTGTGGAACCATTCAAATCCACTTTCACCAATGCCCCTTTTGATGGTTCCTCATTGTCTGGAACTAAGGTGAAGGACACACTCACTCGGTGTGAGCAAGAAGGAAAGATGCTCCCTGCCATGGGAGTACGTTTTACTGTTCCCTCCAGACCATACCCTAAAGGTCAAAGGGTGGTAAAGGGTGGTAAAATGTGGGTCAAGACGTCCCAGAGGGTCTTTCTGGACACACAGGGTGAACCCTCCTTTAGAGGCAGAGGAGGATGAGGAAATGGGAGACATCACCCTAGAGGTAGGGGGTGGTCCGCAATACCAACAAGGTCATGATACCTTTCAGGGACAGCCTTATCAGCGTTCTTGATATGGGGCCTGACCGCGTTTCTCTGGGGCCGGTCGGTGGTCGCATTTCTTTGTATCCAGAAGCCTGGCCAAGTATAACCCAAGACAAGTGGGTACAAAGAGTTGTTACCAGAGGCTATATCATACCCTTTTCCCTTCCACTGTTTGTTCCCAAGAAGATCCCAGATGTACCACCCAATCACAGGGATCAGGCAACTGTGGAGATCAACAAGTTGCTCTTAAAAAGAGTCATCCAACCCATCCCAGCAGACCAGATAAGATCCGGAACTTACTCCAGGTTCATTTTAGTCCCAAAATGAACAGGAGACTGGAGGCCAATATTGGACCTCAGCAGATTAAATGAATCAACAAGGAAGGACAAGTTTTGGATAGTAACACTCCAGTCGATACTCTCTTTGTTAGGGAAAGACTATTGGATGTGCTCAATAGATCTCCAAGATGCCTACTACCATATAAAAATGGACAAGGCATCCAGGAGTCATCTACGCTTCTGGCTGGGAGCCAGTCACTATCAGTTTCGTGCTCTGCCTTTTGGTCTCACCACAGCCCCCAGGGTGTTCACCAAATGCATGGCAGTAGTGACAGCTCACCTGAGACGTTAGGGATTCCAGGTGTTTCCGTACTTGGATGACTGGCTCCTGACCGCCCCCACCAGGCATCTACTTCTCCAAAACAGGGACGCCACTATTCAACTTTGTGCTCAATTAGGGATCTCCATAAATTGGGAAAAATCTGCATTATTGCCCTCTCAATCTGTGATTTTTATAGGCACAGAGGTAGACACAGTGAACATGACAGCTTGTCTTCCCGCTGAAAAGGCACAAAATTTAATCTTTCAAATTCAATGCTTTCTCCCGTTGCAGAAGGTCAAAGCAAAGTGGGTTCTTCAGCTCCTCGGGACTATGGCATCCACCATCCTATTAATACCATTAGCCAGGTTCCACACGAGAGTTCTCCAGTGGCTTCTGTTTTCCCAATGGTCCTTCCAATATCTTCTGGTCGGGCGATCCTACTGCCTCACGAATGGTCTCTGAAACACGAAACAGCGGAACAGATTTTCCGCAAATGGGGACAGCCTTGCTGCAACCTTTTTACCAGTCTAGTCAATGCCAAATGCAGCAGCTATTTTTCCCTCATTCCCCCTCCGGGGGAGACACCCAGAGACACTCTAGCTCATGATTGACCCCTGGGTCTTCTATATGCTTTTCCTCCATTTCCTCTCATTTCCAAAGTGATTCAGAAAGCCAGATGTCTGGGATGTAAGTTAATCCTCAATGCTGCTTACTGGCCTTATCAGGTTTGGTTCCCCTTCCTCGATCCTCTTCTCCTGGACGATCCTTGGATTCTGGTCCCAGCTCCAAATCTTTAGACTCACATGTCAGGGTCGCTATATCCCTCAATCCACACCCACAAAAACTGATAGCATGACTGCTCCAGTTCCATCCCGAGTCAGGCTTCCCGATGTATCTGCCTCAGTGTCACATATCCTTATGTCCTCCCATAAACCTTCAACTAGTAGACTATATGGCAGTAAATGGAAACGTTTTTCTATTTGGGCACAGAAAATGAATGTAGATCCCTACACTGCTTCTATCCCTGTAATTTTGGAATTTCCCTCCGAGCTTTTTCAGCAAGGATCTGCCACTGCCACTATCAGAGTTCAATTGGCGGCTATTTCTCATTTCCATTTAGGATTTCCTGACACCAATTTAATGTCTCATAAGCTATGCAAGACCTTTTTGAAAGGAGCTACTCTGTTGAGGCCACCTCTTCAAGAGCCTGTGGCTTCTTGGGATTTAAATTTTGTATTGTCCAAACTGACATCTTCCCCGTTTGAACCTTCTCACTCATCCTCATTGAAATTTTTGTCTTGGAAGACTTTATTTTTGGTGGCTATCACATCTGCAAGAAGGGTATCGGAGTTACAAGCCTTATCTGTTAAGCCACCTTATTTGATCTTTCATAAAGACAGGGTCTCACTGCATACTAACCCCTCCTTTGTTCCCAAAGTTTGTTCTCATGCCACCTTAAATCAATCCATAGAACTCCCAGTTTTTTCCCTAATCACTGTAATGCAGCTGAATATTGGTTTCATCAGCTAGACGTTCATAGACAGCTACGTTTTTATTTGCATTGGACCAAGGACTTTAGGAAATCCGATCAACTATTCATCTCCTTTTCTGAATCTAGATTGGGTATACCAGTTTCTAAAGTGACACTATCTAATTGGATTACCAGTTGCATAGCCTTTGTCTACAATTCGGAGGGCAGACCTTTACCCTCTGGGATCAAGGCTCATTCTACCAGGTCTCTGTCTACCTCTGCAGCCTTTCAAGCCAAGGTTCCACTTGATAATATTTGTGCAGCAGCTACGTGGGCTACCCCTCACACTTTTATTACATATTATAAATTGGATTTAGCTTTTAGGGCTAGAGCATCTTTTGGCTCTATGGTGCTCAGGAGTATTTTCCAATGAGCCACCCAAGAATAAGGCGGTAGGGACGCTGTCCCATACGTAAAAATGAAGGTGAGATTGGACTACACAACATAAAGACGTTATGTACTCACCATAAATCAATCCATAGAACTCCCATTTTTTTCCCTAATCACTCTAATGCAGCTGAATATTGGTTTCATCAGCTAGACGTTCATAGACCATGTTGGTAGTCCATCTCACCCTTCATTTTTACCAACCCGCCCTCCTGCCCCCATCCTGGAAGAATCTAGAGGTATTAATATTTTGGTTATCTTTGGTTGGAGACCCTTTAGTATTGTTTTTTCTTTATGGTTATTTCTTCTAGTGAGCAGCAAACAAGATCTGGGGTTTGTACTGGTGCACTATGGGATACCTGCTTAGCCACGAGCCAACCAGAAGTCTTCGAGCTTATAAATCGGCCGAGTCGGAGCTGAGGATCGGCTCCGAACCCATACGTAAAAATGAAGGGTGAGATGGACTACCAACATGAAATGTTATGGTGAGTACATAACTTCTTTATTTCTTATTCAGTTTCAGTAAGACCATTTATTGAAGTGAAAACATACTTCATTCAGTTTCATGACTCTGTGTACTTAATACATTTTTGACTACTCTAAATTTCCTGAGTTTGTAAAGTCAACATACTACAAGCAGAGGTGTGATTAATATGTTTAAAGTTATAGTTTAACTCATTCTGTCCAGTAACTCTTTTGAGTGTGCACTTTTAACTCCCACTGGATGTAGATTGTGCCGTTTTCAAAGTTATCACCTTACAGTTTAAACAAATTTTCATATCACTGGAACCATACGTGTTACTAGAAAACTATAAATGGCAAACTATTCAGGATGAATTAATCATTACATTAGTGGCATTCATTTGGTTTGATGCTAGTTTGATGGTTTAAAATGGATTTTATAAGCCAAAGTAAAGGCAGTGAATATTAATTTTGTAATGTTGTAAAACAGCTTATGATATCTCAGTAACCATTCAAGTAAGACACATACTGCCAACAGGATTTTATTCATACTGCTGTGAGCTTTCATATGAGGTTTTGCAGTTTTGTCTGTGTTACCCGAATGTTGAGATACTTAGAGAAATATGAAAATGATTAAAATACAAATGAACATTTTTTTGTTTTGTCTTTCGGCTTTTCCTGGTAAGGGGTCGCCACAGCAGAACTCCGGTCCGCTAATGATTGGCAGTAGATTTTTACGAAACACCTAGGTGCCAGCTCGACGCCCAACCTTCAACGAAGGCATGCCCATTTATGCACGCATGTCTTTCGAATGCTACCCAACCGTGGGGAGGACATGCAGACTCCACACAGAAGGCACTCCCAAGCCCAGCCGAGAATTGAACTGGAGAACCTCTTGCTGTTAGGTAACAACGCTACAGTCGTACCACCACGGCATCTATACAGATAATATTTAATATAACAAATATATATCTTTAGCTTCATTAGCCAGAGGTCAAATAACAATACAATTTTGTTTGCCATCATGTATGCCTTAGGATGAAATTTTCTGATCCCTTCTATGTAACATGGTTTTGGAATAATAGATGCAAATACAAACAAGCAATATGTGATGCCTAGAGGCGTCAGCAGGAGGTAACTGCAGAAATGCCTGGAGGTACACTCGACTGTAATGAGTTAATGCAGGGCATTCCAGATTTGGTAATATCATATAATGGCCAACAGTTCTACAATAAATGGAATTAAAGTGATTTTCAAAACAATGGGAGTTTCAGCATGTGGTCTCTACTCCTAGCTATTCACTCTTTAATGGTCAAGATAAGGGGAATGTATGATTTCCAAGATGGCTGCATACTGATTAACAGCTTAATTTTAGCTTTCCCAGTATGAAAGCAGAAACTCAGAAAAGAGAGCCAGTGAATTTGTCTTTTTGGTAAATTTCATTTACTGGCTTTTAAGGGTACTGCCTGGATGCCAGCAAAGAAGAATTTTAGAGAACCTGAAAGAAAATCAACCACAAAGGGAGAGGCGAAAACACAGGCTGGGAAGAGTCCTGTAGCTGTTCCGCAAAAAGTAGTTCAAGGAAAGACATGACTTCCAGTAATTTAAAGGAAAAAATAAGTCAAATATGCTCAGAGTTGATTAAAATGAATGGAGCACTGAAGGTGTATATCAACTCAAATAATAAAAAGCTGGAAAAAAGGAAAAAGCTTTAAATATATATTCAGATGTGCTGATAAAACTCTAAAAATCAGAGGTCAAAATGAAGAAAAGGCTGACTGAGTATGAGACTGCTCAAGAAGAAATTTTTCAAAAAATGGTACAGAGGACAGAGTACATAGGGAAAACCTGAGATTTTCTGCTCTACCAGAGAAAATGGAAGGAGCAGACTGTATTAATTTTATGAAATCACAAATAATCAGTTTGTCTGGTATTCAACAGCAAGACTTCTTAATTGAGTGGGCACGTCTTGTGTATGCCTCAAACCTGGCCATGAGAAAACAGCCAAGACCTCCAACAGTAAAGATGCAATCCTAGCAGCAGAAAGAGTTCATTCTGACAGAATTGCTATTCAATATATCTTCAAACTGCATTAGACAACAAAGTACTAAAAGTTGGAGACAATAGAGTGCTTGTGGGAAAATGATTATTCACTGTACACAAGGCAGAAGAGAAAAAATGTTCCATCAGTCAGGGAATGTTGAGAAGCAGGTGTGAGATTCAAGCTGCTGTATCCAGCTATCTTCAGAATATTTTTCCTGGAGGATCAAAGTCATTTTTAGATGCAGGACATACTAATGAGAAAATATAAACATTTGTCCAACAAAAAGTGAGCTATCAAAAAGAATGGGGGTCTGCTTGTTATTCTTCTGATAATAAAGCTGATAGACAAACGTAGCCAGTGAAACCTTTTCCAATGTTCCAAAGGAAAATGCTTGAGATAGAGAAAAGAACAGGAATTAACTAGAAGAACTGGGAGGGTCTATATTACATGATCGAATGTTTAGTTAGTCGAACAAATAAACATTGATTACTAAACGTCGAAGATGTTTAGTTAGTTGAATAACTAAACATCGATCACTAAACATGGAAGACCCAAAACCATGAATGGCAGGTTCTACTCAGGGAAACAAGTCATTTGGCCGTTATGCAGATTTTGCCCTTTTTTCAATGTGGAGCGATCTCAGAGTTGGTATATTTAGTTAGGGGGTGTAGGGGGTAGAGTTCCCATATCGGGGGGTGTGGGGGGTGAAGCCCCCCACTTCATTTGTGTTTATTGTTTTTCTTTTTTTTTTTTTTAGGTAGGACAATGGCATTGTTTCCCTGAGTGGAAACTTCCTTTCACAGTTTTGGGCCTTCGACGTTTAGTAATCGACGTTTAGTTATTCAATTGCGTAATATAGACCTGAAATGGGAGTACATTGAAAATGAACCAGAGACTGGAGATGGCAGATGGAGACCAACAGGAAGAAAACCAGCAACTCAGAAATTAATGAATAAATGTGGAATTACAACACAACAGTCACCTTTCTGAAATATGGATGAGGAAGAAAAAAGTACAGTTTTGTACCTACCATAAATGTAGATGTTCGAAGATCCACATTGCTGCAGTCCTTACACTTGGGTAGTCCGCTGTCCTCGGTCGGCCCGAATATCAAAGTATAAGGCTGACGTCGGTCAAGGCGCATTTGACTGACATCAGGACGTCAGTGTACAAATGCGCATGACCGACGTCATATCCTCAGTCTTTTCTTGCCCCAGATGTCAGAAGACCCTAAAAATAAAGGTCAAAACCAAAAGACAGCAAACAACCAACCCACCACCATTGCACTAACTATATGTACAATATATACAAAAGACACAATATGTACAACCCAACCCACACAACCACCTCAAACTACAGAGGGGAAGGAGGGAGGGTAAATTGGACTGCAGCAATGTGGATCTTCGAACATCTACATTTATGGTAGGTACAAAACTGTACTATGTTCTTCATCTCACATTGCTGCAGTCCTTACACTTGGGTAGAATCCCAAAGCAGAGGTAAGGGAGGATGGCTAACTACAAGGAAGCAGGAGCTGCCAAGATGCCCTGCAAAACAGCAGTGGCAAAACCAGCCCTGGATTTAGAGTAAAGTGGCAGGTGATAATGCCTAGAGAAAGTATGCACTGAACTCCAAGTAGCTGCCTCCAAAATATCCTTGGTTGCCACTCCCCTTAAAAAAGCTGTTGAAGTGGCAGTAGCCCTAGTGGAATGAGGCCTAATCCCAGCTGGAATCTCCTTGCCATGATGGGAATAACAGAAAGCAATGCAAAACCCAATCCACTTAGAAATAGTTTGTTTTGACACAGGCTTGCCCTCAGAACTCAAAGCAAAAGAAACAACTGCTGAGACTGCCTGAACCCTTTAGTTCTGTCCAAATAATATCGCAACTGCCTGTGTACATCTAAAGTGTGCAAAATCTTTTCCCCTTTATTTTGGGGATTTGCATAAAAAGTAGGCAAATGAATAGTTTGGTTTAAAGCCACACTAGAAACCACCTTAGGCATAAAGGAAGGATTAGTACGTAATGATACCCTATCCTTATGGAAAATCAAGAAAGGCTCAACCGCCATAAGGGCCTGCAATTCAGAAACCCTTCTTGCAGAGGTAATTGCCAACAAAAAAGCAGTCTTCCATGACAAAAATTTCAACTCAGAAGTAGCTGCAGGCTCAAAAGGTTGTAGAGTGAGTTTCTCCAACACAAAATTGAGATCCCAAGCAGGAGTAGGAGCTCTTCGTGGGGGTCTTATATTCTTTGCCCCTCTAAGAAATTGCTTGAACAAAGGATGAGAAAACAATGGTGGGTCACAATCATAGTGAGCCGAAATTGCTGCAGCATGAACCTTAATAGAAGAGAAAGACAAACCTTTGTCCAGTAACTCAGTAAGATATTGAAGAGCCACACTCAAATTAGGCTCAGAAACATCAAAATCTTTTGCTGCACTCCAAAATAAAAATCTCTTCCATTTATCTGCATACACTTTCCTTGTACTAGGCCTTCTAGCTTCCAAAATCACATTCAGAACTTGTTGTGGAAGTTGAGACCCTCTATGGTTCAAAACAGAATATGCCAGGCTGTTAGGTGAAGAGAGTGAAGTTTGACATTGAGCAAATGGCTGTCCTCCTGTGACAACAGGTGTGGAATCGAAGGCAAAGGCCATGGAGGCTTCCGTACCAGACTTCTCAGTAATGGGTACCAGTGCTGTCGAGGCCAATCTGGAGCTATTAAAATCATCCTTGGCTTGTCCTGTCTGACCTTTAGAAGTACCTTTGGGAGGAGAGGCAGAGGTGGAAAGGCATACACATGAAGATTGCTCCAATTGAAAGAAAGAGCATCCACTTTCCAAGCTGTGGGATGAAACCTTTTGTGCAAAACTTTGGCAGCTGATGGTTTAGTGGAGAAGCGAACAGATCTATGTCTGGAGTTCCCCATGACACTGTCAATTTCTGAAACACATGAGGATCCAATTTCCACTCGTGGGGATCCATAATTCGTCTGCTCAACACATCTGCTAAGGAGTTCTGTGCTCCTGGCAGAAACCTTGCCTGAAGATTGAGTTGTAAACTGAGAGCAGTCTCCCACAAAATCATTGCTTGCCTGCATAGAGGATAAGAATCGTTCCCCTTGCTTGTTGATGTACCACATGACAGTTGTGTTGTCTGTTAGAATCAACACCTGCCCTGGAAGAAGTAAATCCTTGAAAGCTATTAATGCAAACTGGACTGCTAACATCTCCTTTAGATTGATATGTAGATGTTGTAGTCTGGCAGGCCACTTGTCTTGTATCCACTTTCCATTTAGATGAGCTCCCCAAGCTTTGTCTGAGGCATCTGTCGTTAAAATCTGACTCGCCTCTGGCCGGGTCACAGAGAGTCCCTTGTTTAGGTGACATTCCTGAGCCCACCACAAAAATTCCTTTTGAATGCAAGGTATTATTTGAATGACAGTGTCTAGATCCTGGCAGTGCTGTGTCCATACATTTTGAGTTACCATTGTAGCTTCCTCATATGCAGTTTGGCATTGGGAAGCACCAGAATACAAGATGCCATGAACCCTAAGGCTTGAAGGACTGTCCTTGCAGTCAGCCCGGACTGATGAGATAGCTGATGGAAGTAAAGGGATAGACTCTTTTGTTTGTCCCGGGTTAAAAAGGCCATCTGGGATGCTGTATTCAGTCTCACACCCAGAAAGCACATGTCTTGAGAGGGTACTAGACTGGACTTTATTTCGTTCACAGAATACCCTAGGCATCTTAGCACTGCTATCACATACTCCAAATGACGAAGAAGCTCTTCCCTTCCTTGAGCCAGAATCAGGCAGTCGTCCAAATAAGGATAGATCTGTATTCCTTTCAGCCTGAAGAAAGCTATCACTGGAGCCAGAACATTTGTGAACACTCTGGGCGCAGTAGATAAGCCAAAGGGCAATGCAGAGAACTGATAGTGAAAAGTCCCAGCTCGAAAACGCAGATACTTCCTGCAACTTAGTCTGATAGGAACATGAAGGTAAGCCTCCTTGAGATCCAAAGTTACCATCCAATGATCCTTGCCCAGCAGAGGCAAAAGCTGTTGCAACGTCAACATTTTGAACTTGGGAATGTCCAGATAAGTGTTGAGGATAGATAGATCCAAAATTGGTCTCCACGTGTTCCCCTTCTTTGGTACTAGGAACAGGCGAGAATAAAATCCTAGGCCCACTTCTGGCATAGGGACCGGCTGTATGGCCCCTAGTTGAAGTAACAGAGAAATTTGCTTGTGAGCCTCTATTCTTTGTTGAGGAGGAACGTCTGGCATGCCTCTGAAAGGAGGCAAGGTATGGAAATAAAACCTGTAACCTTGATGTATGATATCCAATACCCATTTGTCTTGGGTAATTAAACTCCAATTTTCTTTGAAAAGTGCCAACCTTCCTCCCAAAGGTGCTGCCAGACGAGAAGGCTCTGGCAGCTGAAAAGGTAGGTCATTGGGTCTGTTTACGAAAGGACTGACCCCTGCCCTCACCTGAAGACTGTGCAGGAGAACTCCCTGTTCTAGGCCTGAAAGAGCCCTGAGCTCTGCCCCTACCACGTCTAGATCTACCCCTAGACTGGGAATCATAAGAAGGATACGTCCACCCTTTAGCAGGCCAATTTCTGCTAAACTTTGGAGGCTGAACCTGCAAAAAATCTTTAACAGTCTGCATAGACTTAGCTTTGTCTTCCATTTTCTTTAAAACTGTCTCAACAGGAGGACCAAACAACACGTCAGATTGTAAAGGAGCATCCAAAATCCTTGTTTTAACATGTTCAGACAAATTTTGATCCCTTAGCCAGGCGTGCCTGCGAAGAACTGACCCAGTGGCAGCCACCCTAGATGAGGCCTGTACAGCATCAAAACCACATTGCAAAGAATGCTTACCCACCTGTTCAGAAACATGCACTAAATCTTGCAACTCTTTACAATCAATACCAACTGCCAGAGCATCAACCTTAGACTTTAATTGTGAAAGGAGATAGTTTTGGTATTTCAACATGTGAAACTGGCAATTCAAAGCCCTCATAGCAAGAGTGGAAGAAGTATAAACTTTCTTTCCCCATCTATCCAAGGCCCTAGCCTCTTTGTCTGCAGGAACCGGATTCTTAACAACAGAAGCCTTAACACCTTTAGGCCCCTGGCTAACAGTTTCTGGGTCTGCCCTAGGACTCTTAAAAAGATACTTATGAGCTTCAGGCACCCTGTAATACCTATCCGGCTTAACAGGAGCAGGAGGCAAAGAATCAGGATTAAGAGAAGCCTCTGTAAAAACATCTTCCACTACATCCAAAACAGGAGGTATAGCCAAAGGCCTATGCTGGGGTAAAAACAAAAATTCCCTAAGCCTTTTCCTGGAATCAGAGAAGTCCTGACCTTCCCACTTAAAATGTTCCCTCATGGAATGAAGAGTTTCTGAAAAAGAAAAATCCTCAGGAGGAGAAGCAGAAGGAGTAGAATCATCCACATCAGAATCAGAATAAGGAGAGTACTCCTGCAAGTCTTCAGCCGAAGACTCTGACACATCTGAAGCCTGCTCAAAACCTCCCAGCTCAGGCTCCATCCTAGGCCTCTTATCAGGAGGGGGCATAGAACCCCTAATCAAAGTAATCAAATCTTCTGCCATTTTAAGCATATGCTTCTTGGGCACAGTACCTGAAGAGCTAGGGGTAACACCAACTGAAGCTAAACCTGGCCTGCCCCTGGGAGAAGCCTTAGAAACAGAAGGAGAGGGCCTAGCCACCCTAGGAAGGGAGGGGAGTATAGTAACCTGAGAAGCCCCCTCAGCTAGACTTGCCTCCTGAGAGGCCACATCTTGCAATACTAAAGTCTCACCCTGGGAACACAAAGAAACCTCCGGTGGAGCCACCGGCTCCACCGACACCTCTAAAGAACCGGCGTCCGGAACAGACGGTTCTTCCAGCCTAGGCTTAACTGCTTTGTCCTTGCGCTTCTTCGAAGAAGCGGGCGTCGGAGCATCCGACGGCATTTTGTAATTGCACCGCTTCCCAAAGACTAACCTTGCACAATCCAACCTCCTCTTTATAGTGCGTTTATTAAATCTAGCACAAGAGCGACAGCCAACAACGTCGTGCTCAGGCCCTAAGCAAGGAATACACAAAGTATGATAATCTCTATGCGGTATCTGTTTCCCACAAGAAATGCAATTATTGACTTTTTCTGACATCCGGTAAATCACTGAGGCAAGAAAAAACTAAAATATTCCCCAACGGGGTACTTAGCCAACTTTGAACTCAGTCTGAAACTTCGAAATCGAAAAATCTCAGAACGCCAACCGGCACTTGCAATGCTGCTTCTGCATCGGACCATGCGGCAAAAAAGACTGAGGATATGACGTCGGTCATGCGCATTTGTACACTGACGTCCTGATGTCAGTCAAATGCGCCTTGACCGACGTCAGCCTTATACTTTGATATTCGGGCCGACCGAGGACAGCGGACTACCCAAGTGTAAGGACTGCAGCAATGTGAGATGAAGAACATCTGGAAATATTGGACCTTTTTACTTTGCTAAACTTGTACAGGACTCCAAACCATTTGACTTTATTCATGTCATTAATATTTGGAAGAACATTAAAGGGAAAGGAAGAGGAGGGAAAGATGTGACTGTAAATAAAGCAAGTTTTGTTCTTAACAGTAGTTTTATGAAACATTTCATGGCATAAACTACATGTTATGTAGTGAAGCATTTTCAGTTATGTTTGTGTGTTATAAGGATGCTAAAGTAAGCAACTACCCTTTTTCCTTATTTCTTCCTTTTTGGTTTTAAGAAATGTAGGCAATGCAGTGTAGAAAGGGAAGAAATCCAGGACAAAAGCATGTTTAAGGTAACAGTCTGTAATCTTGTATTGTTGTGATGGGGTATGGGATACAAAAGTATACAGATCATGATATAAGTAGAGTTTATATGCTTTTGCTTACTTTTGCATAGGGAAATGGCTAGATTATGGCCTTTGGCTTCCTCTAACAACAAGTTTTAAGTGGAAGCAATTAAATAAGAGAATATAATGTATTCAAAAGTATTCATTTAGCAAATAAATGTTCACAGTGTAGCATGAGACACTTGTAGCTGAAGGCACCTATGTATGTATTTCTTATGTTTCTATAGAGACACGCCATTAAGAAGGCAATACTTTTTAAGGCTAAAAGTTAATGTTTTCTGAATGCATACAAATTGTTTTCTACATCTGGGAGACCATTAAAGATAAGACAAAAAGTGACAGGTCATAGTCTTAGGATGCATAACCTTAATTATAGGTCTGTGAGTGTAGCTGTCAATCTGGGACAATTGTTCCTATGGGAGGGGGTAAAATTCCATTATTGGAAGATGTCCTAGAAGGGAAAGTACATCAAAAAGGGGTACATTTTTGAAGATGTTTATGAAAATATTTGGTATAGAAAATGTGAATTCTGTAGCAGAAGCTCTGAGAGAATTTGCATATTATTCCCAAAGGTACAACAACTGGGCTAGGCAATACATAAATTATATTTCACAGGAACGTGCATTTAATTGAAAGTTTTGATACACATCCAATAACAATTTCAGATTACATGCCAATAATAACTAATAAAAATGCAGGACAATGAAGTAAAAATTAGACATTGACACTTTCACACCTATCTTTTAAAATAGAGAGGAATTTAAGCATTGGAAGTGAAAATTATTTAGTGGTTATTAGGGAAGATAGCATTTCTCCAGAAGATGTAGCTAGGAAGTGGAATAAAATGAAAGTGGAGTTTAGAAACAGAGTAAAGTAAAATAAAAATAGAGGTTGTTAAGAAGTAACAATAATTATTTAGAGGGATGAACAAAAGTTAAAGTATTGCAGAATAAGGGGAATATCACAGAGCAAGAGGCAAAACTCCAGAATGCTAAAGACAAAACAAGGGACTACCTGGATAATATGCATGAATTTAGAAAGATTGCCGTTAAGCAACTGCTTTCTAATAATAACTCAAGAGCACAAAAACATTTAGCACAAATACTCTATGCATCTGCGGTGGTGCAGCAATAGCGTTGTTACCTCACAGCAAGAGGTTCTCCCATTCGATTCTTGGCTGGAGTGCGGGGAGTGCCTTCTGTGTGGAGTCTGCATGTCCTCCCCGCAGTTGGGTGGGCATTCGAAAGACATGAGTAAATGGGCGTGCCTTCGTTGAAGGTTGAACATCGAGCTGGCACCCCAGCGTTTGTCAAAATCTACTGCCAATCATTAGCGGACGGGAGTTCTACTGTGGCGACCCCTAACCAGGAAAAGCCGAAAGACAACAACAACTCAGACAAAAGAAAATAGAAAGGGTTGTTGCCAAGCTTAGGACCCTATAACAAGGACATTAACCAGCACTCCTATAAAGGAATTAGAAATATTTCAGAAATTTTATTAAATTCTGTATAAATCAGAGAAATGTGGAAATCAAGAAAAAACACAAATGCAAATATTTATGGAATAATTAAATATGCCAAGGGTCATGGTAGATGAGGCTCAATTATTAATAGTTAGGATAACAGGATATGAAATAAAAATGGTGATACATAACCAATCTACAGGAAAGTTTCCAGGAACGCATGGTGTTCCTGTGGAAGTCTGGAAGCTGGGAGGGAAGAAAGTAATAAAGATATGGAGGGTTTTGTTTAACGGTATTTTAAAATTAGGGGAAACACCAACATCCTGGATGAAAGCTGTGGTGACTGTAATACCTAAAGATGGTAATGGCACATCTGATCCAAATTCATATAAGCCCAGTTCAATTTCTAAATCATGATTATAAAGTATTTATGTCTGTAATGGACAAAAGAAAGGCAAAAGTGTTGCTAAAATTGATAGGTATGGATCAATGAGTTTTTTTGGGGTGTGGCAAACTTTTGACAACATTAATAGTACAATGATAATCCAAACGGAAGCAGAATGTAAGAAAATATCCCTATTATTGGTGGGTCTTGATCCATACAAAGCATTCAACAGAAAAAGTTGTTTTTTATGACTAGGGCAATGGAAGAATTTGCATTCCTTGACAAAATAATAAGCTTAATTAGGATATATGAGGGGTCAGAGGTAAAAATTAAAAGAGAGTCCTCTCTTATAATAGGTTCATAGACAGGTTCATAGACAGGTGCTAAGCTAACTGCCCTTGTGAGCCATTTTAAGCCTAGCCAATTATCTCTTGTGAGACTCAAACCCTGCACCTTGTGTTTGTAAGGCAAACACCTTAACCATTAGGCCACCCTCCTACCCCTTTTCTTTCTGAACAAAGGAACCAGGCAGGGGTGTCTCCTTTCCTCTTTGTTATTTGTGTTATATTTAAAACCACTGGCAAAGAAAGTAAGGGACTCAGAAATTCAAAGATATAATTGGTATGGTAATAAAGAAAATTTGGCTTTATTTGCAGTTAATGTTATTTAGTACCTAATAAAACCAGAAAAGAACATCTCAGTGCTGTGCAACATTCTGAGACAGATTCAAGCCTTTTCAGGATTTAAAATCAATGGAGATAAAACAAGGCTATAGCTGAAAACTGTATTCATGAACACATTGATTCATCAATACCCATATTACGGGGACATGAAAAAATGAAGTACTGAGGAGTATGGGTTAAAAGTTTTCTTTATGGCAGCTAAGGAAATGTGGAAAGAGACTAAACAAAAGATAATACAAAAACTGATGAACTGTAAGCTCTTGTTTATGGATATGGATAGTAAGATAGAAGCAGTGAACATGTTTTCAGTCCCTTTAGTTTTATACACAGGTCAGGCATATTTTATCAACCAGAGGAGAAATTGTAGATAGCAATTATTAAAGAGTTAAAGGATTTTATCTGGGAAGGGAAGAGGAAAAGAGTCAAGTGGGATAAGCTGATCCTTTCAATAGAACAAGGTGGATTTTTATTACCTGAGTTGGAAGCATATTTTAGAGCTGCACGGTTAAGGCTCCTATGCATATTACAAGCAGCTATAATTAAAAGTGGAAAGGGATGACGATGAAAAAGGGGGTTAAGCTAAAGAAATAAGGAGGGAAAGGGATTTTGGATGCAGGTCCTTAAGGAGAATAACAATAGCCATGCAGAATAGTCTATTCAGTATATTCATAAAGTAGCAGAAAGTATTCTAAGAACTAAGCCAACACAGGAATGGAGAAAGAAGATCCTGCCAATAGGGATGACTACAATTAGGGATATAGAAAATAGGTAAGAGGGGGAAGGAATTTACTAGAAAAAAAATGCCTAAGGAAACAAGGTTTTGGGAGCAAATAATTGGACAGGGAAAGGTAACAGAATGGGAAGAGGCCAAGAATACATTTAGACTGCAGGCTAGGGACTGCCTTCCCTGTCAAGGAATGATATCAGAGTATAAGCAAAAAGAAAGGGATAGGGGAATCCTGAGTGAAAGACCGCCACAGGTAGTGTTTTTCATTGAAGCAGTAATAGAAGCTGCTGTTAAAAAAGGGATAATTAGTAGAGTATGTAAAATATTGCATGGTAACTATGGGAATCAATCATAAGAGGTTAGAAAAGATTGGGAAGAGAGATTGGATAATCAATTCACAAATAAACAATGGGAAGACATATGTATGGCTCCCAAATATGTAACAAAGTTTAGAAGATTTAGGATTTTTGCTTGGAAGTGTTTGCATAGGTATATTTATATGCCAAGCAGACTCCAAATAATTGTTCTTCAGGTAGATTGCAAATGCTGGAGGTGTGATGGGCAAGAAAGAGATAACTGGGAATATATATTTTGTGAGTGTAGTGAGTTGGCATGCTTTAAATGTTCCCTACAGACTATTCTGTCAGAAAAACATGATCTACAAATTGGTGTAACTAAGGAAATGATTTTTGAGCTGGTATATATGATCATAATTGTCCAGAAATAGTAAGGCCTTGCTAAGTTTGATAGTAATGGCTGCCAAAAAAGCAATTACTAGAAAATGGAAATCAGAGTCTAAACCAATTGTATTTGAAGTGGTGAATATAGTAACAGAGATAAAAGAACTGGAAGTCTGATCTTTAGAAAAGGGTAGGAGCAAATTACACATAAATAATGAGAATGATGGGGATGATGCATGCAGAATAATGTTTTGGATGAGGAATGAGGTTTAAGGGAAGGCAGGAATTGAATGATCTATGTAATGCTGGATTGACAATGACTGTACAGAAGATTATATATGATGTAGAATGTTTGTAATTGAGAATATGTCAATATGGTTTGTTTTCATTTAAAAAAATATATGATTGCCTAGGTCATAAGTGATAATTTGATAAATATGATTAAAAAAAAAATCAAGAGAACTGTCCTAGGTGTAAAAAAACACATGAAGAAATCACAGAGCATTAACAGTGACCATTAAATGATCTCACACTTAACTTTACTGGAATATAGAGGAACTCTGTGCCATGATGTAGGCCTGTCAGATCAATTAGTGATAAATACAAAGTTCGAAGAGTAGAATTCATTCATGCATCTTTCTGTTATTACTTGAGAGTTTGAGTCAACTTTAAAGACAGAAAGCAACAGCACAAAAACACATAATTACTGTCTGATAAAGAAATCTTAGTACTTTTTTATGGAGACACTTTTATTAATACACTACGTCTTCCTTAACTTGGAGTCACTAAAGTCTCTCCCCATAGATGATGCTGTCTCTGGGTTCAACAAAATCTTCCTAGGTGTTCTGAGCAACACACTAGATACCTCAAAATAAAAAAGTCAAAGCCAACCCTGACCTATGGCATTTGCAACAAAAACAACTCATGAAACAAAGTAACAAAGTGTGGTAGGTTTGGACAAAAAACAAGCTTCTATTTTACTAGCATATAGACAACTAAGAGCAACTAAGATACTAACAAAACAACTTATCACCAAAGATAAGAAAGTGTACTACTCATCAAAACTGTTCTGGACAACAGTCAATAAACTGTTAAATCCAAGGCAAGCTACATAGCCAACACCAAGCACACACAAACAAAATGATAACACAGACAACCAATTCAATACCTATTTTATACAAACAGTATAGTCATTAACCAATCAAACAACTAATAAACCTCTTGGGATTCCAACTCAATCAAATAACCTCCTTCAACATTTCTTTTTCCAATCACTTCTCACAGATGCCATGAAAACATACCTCAAAACCTTAAAGCCTACTACAACTCTCCCTGACAGTTTGCCTGGTGAGTACCTTAAAACAGTTAAGGCTATTGTATATCCAGTTTCAATTCTGAAAAATCGATCCATATCTGAAAATATAGTCCCCCCACTATGGAAACAGAAATCATTATTCCACTGCACAAAGGCAGAATCAATACAGATCTTTCATACTATAGACCAACTGACATTTTATCTCCCCTATAAAAATATTAGAAAAAACATATTCATACATAACTTCTGATTACTGCGGTAGTGGTGCTGTCATAGCGTTGTCGTACTCACAGTAAGACATTGTCCTGTTCGATTCCCAGTTAGAGCGTCTTCTGTGTGGAGACGTGTGAATGGGCGTACCTTCGTTGAAGGTTGTGTATCAGGGCTGGCAACTCGGCACGTAAAAATCCACTGCCAATCATTAGCGGACCGGAGTTCTGCTGTGGTGACCCCTAACCGGGAAAACCCGAAAGACACAACAACAACAACAAAAACTTCTAACTTCTGATTGATAACTAGCTTCTGTCTTAAACCCAACATGGCTTCCATCCTCCTCACAGCACAACTTTTGCTTTGATCAATTTTGTTAATACTTTTAACACCTACAAAAATTCCAGAAGCTGAGTCTTCACTATCTTGCTAGACGTACTAACTTTTGATACTGTCTCTCAGCAATTCTTAAATAAACTGTCATCCTTAGGGATCACCAATTTTTCACTGCAGTGATTCCATAGCTACTTCTCAGAGCACAAGCGGTGAAATAGAAAAAATTATTTCTCAACATTTTTGCCAGTTTGTATTGGTGTCTCATAAAGATCTATACTTTTCAACATATTCGTCAATGACCACTGCATAGCTACAATGCATTGACAATTTGATCCTAATCTGCTCTGTAAAATCTTTCACTAAACTTCAAGACCTTGTCTAGAATTCCTTCCTAAATAATTCACAACTACTTCTAACCCCTAAAAAAGCTAAAATTACTGTTTTTCACACCAAACCAACACTATACACAATTGTCTCTGCAAACAACACCATAATAGAAGAAGTAAACCACATAAAATTTCTGGGTATCATCATAGACAACCAGCTGAAATTCAACCACCATGTATCACAAATGGTTTTAAAAAAAATCATCAACATCTAGGTACATTATACAGAGTCAAAACCTACATCACTGACATAGCCAGAAGATGTATGGTCTTGGCTTTCTTTTTGATATCTGTACTCTATGCTGCCCCAATCTTCACTAACCTTCAAGTCTCACAGCTGTCCAAACTTGAGCAATATTATAATAAAATATCAAAATTTGCAGTAAACTATAACAATGGAACACAGCACTGCCTAGCCATCTGAGAATTAAACTAGTTAGAACAGCCATAACACCTAGTTCTTTCTCAGCTAACCATAATATGTAGAGTTCTCTATAAGATAGAAAATTGCCCAGTTCTTAACAACTTAATACAATACTATTCCCTCAATAAGGTTTTACACTCTAGAGAAAAAACATCACTAATTACTATATCCAAATCATCTAATACTGCACTTAACTTTCTACAGTGAAATAGTGTAGCTAAACTATGGAACCACATCCCACCACCACTGAAATCCATTCAGAATGCAAACTCATTTCAAATACAACTAAAACTTCACCGATCAAATCAATGGATCTGCTTCTTTATGATTACAGGACAAACGCCACTGTTATTTTTGGCTTGCCATATTGTCAACCCATTTCTCTTCATTCATAATCCTATGTCCCAAACTAGTCTTCATGAATTCCTAATTGGTTTTACTAGCATCTCCCAACCACATACATTGTTGTAACACTGCTCTTGATATCCATATATATAATTCTCTCTGAAGTTGCCTTATAAACCACCTAATAACTACAATATTAACATTTTCTGTTCTACCTAGTTCTTGCTGTATTATCTGCCAGAACCAGACAAACTCACAAATACACCTCTTCAAATGCTTTATGTTCAGCATATACTAATGCATAAATATATTTTATACTATAATAGTTGCCTAAATTTTCATTTATGTGAATGTAATCTAATCAGCACATGTATGTGCAGTTGTCAATGTATATTACTTAATGTCTGTTCATGTATATTATTGAAGGTGAGTTTAAACATATTTGTAATATGTTGGAGTTTTTCTCCTTGGGCATCTGCTGAAAATGATTTTTTACTAACCCCCATTGGACACACCCACTAAACAAAAGCAAAATAAATAAAATAAAGAGACTGAGGCAAAACCAGTTTTGATAGGAGTCATGCTGTGACCAGTATGGAGGATGCCTGACTTTGTTAAAATGAGACTAATTGAGACTACAACAGGGTTCATAGAGAAGCAACTAGCTGGTTTTGTTTTAAAGCAGTCTATGCAGCCAGAGTCATTTGTTGTTTGTACTAGGGATATGAAACTTTCAGGAAGAAATTGTGGAGATATTTATTCAAAACAAGCAAAATTTACAGTGGATTTATTCAAAACTAGCAAGACTTACAGTGTTTGTGATGCCTTATTGCCTGATATATTCAAGAAATGTCCAGAAAAATGTCCAAAACTGTGTCCTAACAGTTATCTCCAGGAGGGGCTAGGAAAGAGATTCAAGTACATCAAGATCCAGAACATTCAGAGGATCTTTCTAGAAGCTTTTTATCCAATACATTTCCTAGTGTATCAGCATCTGAATCCCCTAGGGAAAATAACAACTCATTGTAAGTACAACTAATCAAAATGAGACTCATTGAGAATTAACCGAAAGGGTGATACTGTGGCACAGCAGATAGTGTTGTTGCCTCACAGCAAGAGGTTCCCTGGTTCAATTCTTGGCTGTGGTGCCTTCTGTGCAGTCTGCATGTCCTCCCTGTTTTTGCAGGGGTTTGCCCCAGGTGCTCTGGTTTCCTCCGACATTCCAGAGGCATGTAATAGGTTAATTGGACACTCTAAATTGACCATAAGTGTGGTGTGGAAGAACTACCTCAGCAGGGCTAGCCACCCAGTGGTGTAAACCTTGGCTCTAGATGATTACCACTGTTGAATTGCCACATTGACCCCATGATCAAAAATGGGAAAAAGGGGTTGTAGATGGATGGGAATTAACCAGTGAAAAAAACAATACACTATTTTTGTGGAGGCTGCAACCCTTTAAATCTCCAGTGTGGTTATAATTTTGTCCTTACACCCCATTATTTATATACTACCTCTGCGGTTGCAGTTAAGCTCTCTCCAATTGAAATTGTATTGGAGTAACAGACTGCTGTGTGGGAAGGGTCACTTTCTTGGTTTATTTTATTTATGTGGTTTGTTATAGTATTTCTTGCTTGACTTCAGTGTTTATTTTTAGTGCAATACTTTAAAGTATTAAATGTTCTGGTTAGGAGGAAACAACACTGTGTCAAATAGGGAGTTGTGGGATTTAGAAGCTGGTTACCTGTGAACAGAGGGAGGAACTAGAAACCATTTTTCTCTGTTTAAAGGGGGAAAACATTCCAGCGTTTTCAACAGAAATTTGAAAAGTTTTTCTGCCCACCTACACCATTCTTCTTATTCTTAAACCTAGTAGCTCTAAAGTTGTCCATCCCGTATGTTAATTTGACTACAAATTTTCCTCCCACTATCCTTTAATTTGATCTTGTAGTAAGCACAAAAGTATATTTTTGAGGAAACATTCTGGTTAAAGTGATTTATTCATTCAGCTTTCCATCGTATTCCATACATTTAGATTATCAAGTACCCATAGCTAAGTGTACATGTGACAAATTTTCTTTAGGCAAAATCTAATTCATAATTGACCACCTCACACTATTGTAACTCAGCTGGTTACATATTGTGTGTCCTAAATTTTCACTGATTTTCATTGATTTTATATGTGTGCCCCATACTCACTGTTGATCCAGTTTGCTAACTGTGCAATTAATAGCAACTTCCAAAAAAGAAAACAAAATGTTATCATGGCACTCCAGTCTGCTTTTGCCGCTTTCTTAGCCAGCCTGCTGGCACTGGATTTTCTGAGGCAGTTTAATAACTGTCTCATGTTTACTGACAACCCAGTTCTTCAAATGCATACTGGTTTCATGTATGAGAGATGCACCTATTTATCTAAAATGGAGGTTAATCTCTCCACCCCACCCACTGTCAGCAAACTGTACCACAACCACACCACATATGTTGAGGTAGGAAAGAAATCCTTACCTAAGCCTCATATGCCTCCTAGATGTTGTACTACCTTACCTGAGCACTTAGCACAAATCCTAATACCACTCCCACATCTGCACCCACACCTGCACTTACTTGGTGGTCACCTGTGCTGCAAGTCTGTCTTTTTAAGGTCCAATATGCTTGCAGCACATCCCAGAAATGTCTTAGTCATTGGCAACTACATTGTTAAGACATAGCCAAAGCACTTACCAGGTTGTCTAAGGATAGGGTGATAGCTGCCTTTCTGGTGTAAGTATTACAAGTGTCACTAGGGACCTTAAGTCTCTGCACTGACCCACAGGCAGTTACAATCTCATAGTTGCCCATGTGTGTAATGGGTATATATTACTGGAGACATACCTCCTAGACTACATGAAGAAAGAAATCATGGAGCTCTCGAATTATGTGTCTCAGGGTGGTATGAGCCTACCATTGAGCAGCATTTTACCTTCTACAAGGATGATGCCACAATACAAACAAAAGATGACTGACTTTAGTAATTGGCTTAGTTACTGGTGTCATTCTAAGGGGGTGCAATATTTGTCAGCATGGAAGGAGATGGTCAACAGACCACACTGCTTTGTCAAGGATGGTCTGCACCTCTCCCCTGTAGGCTTTTAAATATTATTATTAACTAAAAAGTTGTCTTCCCCCACAGTGCCTTTTTTAGGCAATGCCATACTGAAAGTACTTCCGACATAGCAAATCAAAACCAAGAAAATCTAAAGGAATTACTGCTCAGTGCTAGGAGTATAAGCAAAAAAACTCCACTCCCTAGAAGCTCTATTCACCCTAGAGAATGCTGACATATGTGTGGTCACTGAGACATGGCTTAAAGCTGTGGAGAGCACACAGACAGTGCAAGGTTGTAATGCCTTCCACACATTTAGACAAGCTACTACACAGACAGGGACTAAAGGTGTAAGTGTCTCAATTTACATCAGAAATAAATATACCTCAAGACTGGTCAACAGGACAATGCAGTTGAGCTTCTCCTTGTTCAAATCACAATAGGCAAAATCCAATACCACTTCTTTGCAAGCTATATGTCCCCCTCTATGACCCAGGAGAACCATATAATGTATTTAAACTTATTGGAAACACTCACCATCCACCATATTCATGGGTGACTTTAATTACCTCACTATTAACTGATAATTATATATGACACCAAACGTACAGGCACAGAGATTCCTAGCTTTTGTAAACACAAACTCCCTGGACCAGATTGTCAATATACCAACCAGGGGTGTGTCCATACTGGATCTGGTCTTCATAAATATGGGAGAGTCCTGCACACCCCCTAATGTAATATCTTCCTTGGTAAGGTCATACCACAAATTGCACCCCTTTGAAGTAAAAATAAAACTTAGACCCCCCCAAAAATATTCACAAACTACTCTAAGGCTAACGTCTTGCTATTAAGTGATAACCTGGCAACATTTCAAGCCTCCTTAAACCCTGAGAACACTGTTGCCTATGCAGAACTGTTCACAAAAACCCTATACAACCATGTTAATTGCTGCATAGAGGTAGCTGTACTCACTAGGAAGAAGTACAGAACGAAGTCAGAAAACAAGTCACCCTAGTGGAATCACAAAATCAATAGGATGCATAACAGAAAATTAGGAGGTGCAGCACCCAGCAAGATAAAAGCACTCCCATCAAACTAAACAAACAACTTGGAGGACAAAGTTTACCAAATCCAAATTTGAGGTAAATTTGGCCTCCCAGACCAAGAACAACCACAAGGCATTCTTTAGCTATGTCTGTAACCTCAAAAGCAATACATAATTGTGTGCAGAGCTCATTGTAAATGGAGAGACCTATACTAAGCTAGAAGATACAGCAAACCTATTGACTGACAAATTTATCTCCAACTTTACCCCTCTCTATCTCGCTCTCCCTCACCCTTCCTTCAGAAAAATACCATCAAATATAACTTCCCCTGCTATCACTAGGGAACAGATCCTTAATGCTCTCTCTAAGGTCAAGAACACTGCATGAATGGGCCCAGATAATATCCCAGGATACCTTCTAACCAGCATGAAACATGACCTATCAGGTCCTCTGGAATTGCTATTTAATTGTTGCCTCCTAACAGACTTCATGCCCCATGAATGTACAACAACAACAGGCATCCCTCTGCACAAAGGTGGGCCAACTACAAACCCTAGAAACTACAGAGCCATAAGTCTCACTAGCCTCATATGCAAAACCGTGGAAGGAATTAGCATGGAAATGATCACTAATGATATAGCAAACCTCCAGACACTGGACCCAACCCAATTTGGTTTTGTCAAGGGCAGGTTATGCCTACTCAGCCTGGTGGACTTCTTTGAGAAGGTCACTAAAGCAATGGATGAGGGCAAAATGGTTCACACTGCCTACCTTAATCTGACCAAAGCATTTGACACAATACCCCACTCAGGAATTATTGACAAACTCAGCAGGTTAGGTACAAACCCTTATGTCATCCAGTGGATAGCTAAATGGATCACAGATAGGACCCAGGAAGTTAGAACTGGGGATTCCACCTCTACAAAGAGGCCAGTCAAGGTGGAGCCCCTTGGGGAGCAATCCTGAGACCACTCCTTTTTGGCATTTACTTCTGTGAAGACAAGGCCAATGTCATTGGCCTCTGGCTGACTAAATTTACAGATGATTGCAAATTAGGAGGTGTCATTGAATCCCACACCAACATAAATATTCTCCAGGAAGGGCTGACACAGACAAGCAACTGGTGACAGACCCATGGACTAAAACTAAATGCCAAGAAATGCATAATAGTATACTTTGAGAAGTCATCCACCCCTGGTAACTATCATATTGACAACACACCCCTTAAAGTTGACCCAGTAGTCAGGGACTTAGGGACACATATTGACAGTAATCTAGCCTTTGACCATTGTGTCTACAGTAGTCAATAAATCATTCTATGTTTCTCAACTTATAAACAAAGGTTTGTTATCTAGATCCAAGGAAGTCAATGTTCCACTTTATTCAGCATTCATCAGACCTGTCATTGAGTACAATGCCCCTTTGGTATGTACCTAACCAGGCATGTCCAACAACTGGAATGTCCACAGAGGTTCCTCACTAAAAGAATACAGGGCATAAGTAACATGTCCTATGCAGACTGCCTCAAGGCCCCTGTTTCTGAGTTCTGTCTCCTACACACTGTTGAGGAGAGATCTGTGCCTAGCATACAAGACATTGTCAGACCCCTATCTGATGAACCTCCTGCCTATCTGCAAAACCAACAGTACCAGAATTACCCATTCTAAAGACTTAAACCTTCCATGTGATATAAATAGAACATGCTGGAGAGACTGGTATATATCCCAGAGACTACACCATCTCTGGAACATCTATGTGAAGCAGAGTTCCTCCCTAACCCAATTCAAGTGTAACTTTGACAGCTGGATGGGGAGCAGGAAATTCATCCCTGGTTTTGCACCTATGTCTCTAATGGACACAGGCAGTCTTTAAATGGTTCATCTCCTAGGCCCCTGCTTGTAAAAGTTTTATCTCCCAATACCCTGCTTACACTTATCAAGGGTACCAGAACTTGTCAGAGATTTGGGATACATGGCTAGGCTTAAAAAGGCCTTTGTGGTCATTAGCCTAGTAAACACCTATGAAACTATAAACCTATGAACCTATGTAGGGTGGGTGCATGATCTTAAGCATTCCACCTTGTGGGAGATGCAGAGAGACATTCTTGAGCTCTCTGCTCATGTTTTCAAAAACAGCAAGACCTTGGGACATTGAGCAGCATTCTGTAATAACCAAGAATGATGTCTAAATTCGGGTCTATATTACTTTGCCGAAATCATATTCCGGTGAACACCTATTCACCAACACCTGATCAGTGAACATCACTTCAGCGATTCATGAATTTACTAATTGGAAGGAAATACTTGCCCGAAGAACAATGGAGCAGTATCTTCGTCAATCAAACCCACCCAATGCGGGGGCCTTTGCCCCGCACCCACTATATATATATATATATATGTATATATATATATATATATATATGTATATATATATATATCTACTCCGAGATTGCACTATAGTGGAGAAAATGGCAATGTTCTGTTGTTGGCCAACTACATGCTTGCCCTTAGTAAATTCAGCAAATCACTGAAATTTTTGCTGATTAAATGTCGCTGAATACGTTTTCGCTGGAATATGATTTCAGCGACGTAATATAGACCCCTAAATTCAAGGATAAAATAATCTGTTTCAGTAATTAGCTCATAAACTGGTATCATTCTAGGGGGATCCAGTCAGGGGAGCCAGCAGGATTTTTTTCAGGGGGTATAAACCTAGAGACCCCCTGCACACACACCCCATCCACGCAGCCATTCCAGTGTCCCATCATTTGGCAATTTTTCCCCAGTTAACATAAACACTGTTCAAAACTCTCAGTGTGCATAATGTTTTATGCTTTACTTCTACAGTGATTAGATATTTGGATGTCATTTACAACTTTTATTTCAAATTTTATAGCACAAACACGGATAGTCATTTGCTAAACAAAGCAGTAGTCTTACAATGAAAAGAGACTTAGCATTACAGCTTCTCTACCTTTGAAACTCACATTCACTGAAACAGCATTGAAACCCACATTCAAAGAAAATGCATCTAGCCAGTGGCAGGTTAAGTTTACCTTTAGGCTGTTTTCAAACCATAAGCCCCTTGCACACATTTTTAGGGCCATGCAAACATTCTTTGATTCACCTTCCTGATTGTATTAATTGTAATATATAATTGAATTATATCCATTGTATAATACAGCACCACTTGCTGGAGTGTGTTTTAAATTTATACCTTGGAACATTTTTCCAGTATGCAATGAAACAAAACATATGAACCAGTAATGACAAACTGCCCATTTCAGAACATTTCAACCATCAAAGGCCACTCAAACTTCTGTTACTACAATCCACCAATATCAGTCAATATACACAATCTCTGCAGAAGTCATCTGAACAGTTCCACATTAAAGATATCTGAAACTAATGAAGAGGTTGTTGCCAGAAAACAACTTTATATTTCAGTGTTTCATCTTTAAATTCAGTGCCTGCTGCCCTCAAAGAATAAATTACCTATGTTACATTAAAAAAATGGTAAGCTGGTATATTGCAATAGAGAATAGGTGTCAAGCTGAAAAACAGGTTTGTAGTTACTAGGCATCTCATCCAAAGGATGACATCCTGAGGACTGCAGCACCCCACCTCCTTAAAATACAAATCTACATGCTGTGGGAGTAGAACCTACAGCCCTTTACATCAAGATGCAAATATACTACCTGCTGTGCTAACACTGCTTTAATCTTCTATACTACAATATTGATACCATTTACTAAACAAAACAGTTGCACATTGTAAGCAGACTTAGCATGAGCAGCAGTAAACCTCTCTTCCCTTGAAGCACACAATTCCTTGAAAATGCACTTGAAAATAAATTCCACCAGCTAACTCTAACTAGGACATTTCACCTTCTCTCTCACACACACACTCACACACACACACACACACACACACACACACACACACACACACACACACACACACACACACACACACACACACACACACCTCAACCTCTTAGTTTAAGAAATCTGAACTAAGCCTAAAATAAATAGGGACAGATTATAAATATTGCTCTCATGAACTTAGAAAATTGCTAGAATAATAAGATGTGTGTTAGTATGCATTTTTCTAAAGGATATGACATCTAAAGCTCAAATGTCTGCTATAATTTAGCAACTTCAATCCTTTTTAAGAGGAATATGGAGCAAAAATCTGGACATTCTGCAAAAACCTGGACAGCTGAGGGGTATGCTACCCTCTTATACATATACATACACATACACACACACACACACACACACACACACACACACACACACACACACACACACACACACACACACACCATACCTCTCAATCTCTTAGCACAAGAAATCTGGACAAAGCCTGTTATAATGTTGGGGACAAAGGCCCAAAACTAAAGACACATTTAGAAAGTTGCTAGAACAACATGATTTGTGTTAGAATGCATTTTCTGAAGGAAATTAAGTCTGAAATTCAAATACATGTCAGTATTTAGTAACTTTAACCCTTAGTTCATCTCAGTGATTTGTCAAAAAAACAGACTTTTTATGAGGAACAGACCAAAAATATAAGGCAAAAATCTGGACATTGTGTGAAAATCTGTACAGTTGAAAGGTATGACACACATGCATCCCTCTACCTCCTTAGAAAGTGGATAGAACAACAATGTTTGCATTAGTATGCATTTTCTGAGGATATGAAGTCTAAAACTCAAATGCCTGCTATTATTTTCTGACTTCAGTCCTCAATGATTTGCCAGAAAAAAACACAATTTTATGAGAAACAAACTGAAAATATGAGGCAAAAATCAGCATAATTTCAAGGTATGACCTCAACCTTGCACACACTCCTACCTCACTCTTGCTTACACACAAGCACACACACTGACATACCTCCCTCTTACAAACACACACACACACACACACACATCTACTACTCACACACACACACACACACACACACACACACACACACACACACACACACACACACACCCCTACCTACTTCTCACATGCACACACACACCTACCTACCTATTTCTTACACACACACACACACACTCACACACACGCGCACTTATTTCAAAGCAGACTAAAAGACTAATTCCCCTACTTGACTGACAATGCAAAGCAATTTCAAAGAGCATGCGTGAACAGGGAGAACAGAAGCAATTTCCTTACTTGACACTGCAAATGTAAACACAAACAATTTCAAAGCAGACTAAATTCCCTTATTTGACTGCCATAGCAAATGCAAATCAATTTAAAATAGCGTGGGCAAACAGGATGTCTGTACGCACAGATGTGATGCGACCAGATAAGGATACAGAAGCAATTTCAAATCAGACCCAGGATGTCTGCATGCACAGATGTGATGTGATCGGAACAACAAGCCACAAAAAAACAATGTATTTTATGGCCAGGACTGATTCCTGTGGGATTCCCTTGGTGAATGGTCTCTTCCTACAGCTTGAATGTCCCATTATAACACATCACATAAGTATGAAGCAAGTTGTATGATTAAATAACCCAGTAATTATAGAGTTTAACATCTGTGTAAATATTTTGATGAATGGAGTTATTTGCAACAAATGATCAATGCTGTTCACCTGCATTACCAGACATAACCTCTATTTTTACCTTTTCAAGGCTTATGTTTGCAATGGATTATACTACTTTAAGGTAACCTTAGTTACAACTAATTACTAAATGCACTTTATTTCAATTGGTTCTATAAACTCCAGTTCTGATAATATTAAGAAATGTCATTTCCTGTTCTACTGTTTGTCTGAGGAAGGCTAAACAACAAAATCTCTGAACTTGGGTGCTTTCTTAACTTTGAGGACATCAGTATTTGTGTAATTATAGGAATCAGGTTCCATTGCAGTGCACCAGCAATTGTTGGGGAATATTTGAATTTATTCATAATTCTGTTGTTTCAGCATATAAAATACATAACCAGTTAAGGAAGTTAGCAGTCGAACAAAATACCTTTTTATGGGCGATGTCAAGTATCCACACATAAACTGGCAAATATTTACTATCAGCAAGTATGCCCAGAGATTTCTGAACTTTGTAAATGCCAGTCCACTGGATCAAATTGTTCTCTGACCCACCAGAGGTGTTAATCTTCTTGATATCATCCTCACAAATATTTCTTCTAATTTCACCCACCCTGCTTGTTACCCCCTCCCTAGTTAAATCTGACCATCTTGCTGTGATCTTCTCTGTGAAAGCATGTTCATAGGTAGGTACTAGGCTATCGGCTGAAGGGCCTAATTAAGCCTAGCCAACAAGTTTCCCATGATTACGCCACCCAAGAAAGTTAATTTCCTGTGTCCCTGTCGAACAGAGCCATAGAAGTGATCCCTGGGGTGTATTTCCTATTTCCCATCCACTCATCAAGATTTTTCTTGAAGAGTGCTAGTGAGGAACTTTGCTTGACATAGATGGGTAGCTTGTTCCAGAGTATAGGAAGTCTCTGGGACAAGAATTTATCCCTCCAGCATGTCCTGTTTATTGTGGTGACAAGGTTTAGATCCCTAGAGCATGTAGCTCTGAGAGATTGGTTTTCTTTAGGTGTAGCATGTCCAACAGTTCTGGGTTTAACATAGCTTTATATGTTATGCAGAGATCTCCTCTGAGTAGGCGAGATGCTACAGAGTAAAGCTGGAGTTTTTTGAGACTGTCAGTGTAGGGTATCTGTTTGAGTCCAGTAATCCTCTTTGTGAGGTACTTCTGTGGCCTTTCCAGCTGCTGCAGATGTCTTGTGAGGTACATTCCAAAAGGTACGTTGTACTCTATAATGGGTCTAATGAGTGCCGAGTAGAGGAGAACAATTACCTCTTTTTTCCTGGATGAGAACCCTTTTGTGATGAGGTGTGCCGCATAGAAGGATTTCCTGACTACTGTGAAGATGTGATTATCAAAAGAGAGACGGCTGGCCACCTGGGTCCCAAGGTCGCTTATCACACATTCAGCATTAAGTAGACTGCTGTTTATGTGGTAGTTCATGGGTACAGAGTTTTTACAAAAGAGGATGACAATGCAATTTTTGGCATGGAGTTTGAGGCCATGGCTCTGACACCAGGCATTTGTCTCAGTGAGGCCCTTCTGTAGGATGTCCACATCACTTGGGGACCCGACTATGGCTCCTAGTTTGCAGTCATCTGCGAACTTAGTTAGTCAGAGGCCTGCTGTGTGAACCACCTTACCCTCGTCTATGGCTTTGGTGACTGCCTCAAAGAAGTCGATCAGGTTCAGAAGGCATAATCTGCCTTTCACAAACCCGAACTGGTGGGGTCCAGAGTTTGGAGGTTAGCAATGCCTTTGTTTATGAGTTCCATGATGATACGTTCCATGGCCTTGCAGACCAGGCTCATCAGGCTAATGGAGCGATAGTTCCCAGGATCAGGGGTGACTCCCCCTTTGTGGAGTGGGATAACTGTTGCTGTGTGCCATTCAGTGGGCACAAAGCTTGACGTGAGATTATGATTGAACATGGTGCTTAGGTGGGGAGCCAGTTTGTTCTGAAGTTCATGTAAATGCAGCCTGGGATGTTGCCCAGTCCCATGGATGCTGTGTTTGTGGTTTTAGAGAGTACAGATTTTACCTGCATAGATGTGATTACAGGGACACTGCATTCTTCTCGTATAGATATGGGACATTTAGGTGGTGAGAGGGGGGTAAAGTTAGCACTTACCCTATCTGCCAGGATGTTGGCAATATCAGTTGGTTCTGTAATTTTCATGCCACTGTGCTGTAACTCAGAGCAGATCTGGGTGTTGCCATTGAGATTCTTGACATAGCTATAGAATGCTTTCTGGCTGCCCTTAGAATAAGTGGTGATTTTGTTTTTGTAGCTAGCTTTGGAAGATTTATAAGGGATCTCAACTTCTTACTGAGGCTGACCTGGGAGCTCCTCCACTCATGGGATTTTACTCTCTTTTGCAACACTTTCTTCCTTCTGTTGTAGAGTTTTGTTTATGGCAGGGGACCACCAGATTGGCTTCCCTTTTTTGGAGAATAGCATCTTGGTTCTGTTTGGGATAGCACGATCCATGCACTCGTGTAAGTGCTTATAGAGTGCATTTGTGTAGGATTCAGCAGTCGTGTTTTGTGGTCTCAGTAACTCCTCTATATTATGGGATTACTCCAAGACCAAATATTTAAAATTTACTGATCTTAGTTACAATCACAAATGGTACAGCTCCTCAACAGATCTTGTAACTGAGGCTACTGCTTACTGACCTGAAATTTACTCCCTTTTGGATAGATGCATTAAGGCATCAGTACCAGTCTGGAGTAAGCATAATGGCAAGTTTACAACTCAGCCCATATGGTGGAACTACCACAAAAACAAATTCTATAATAAAAAGAACATGCTCCTGGTCATCATTAAATGATGTCCACTTAATCATTCTAAAATGGATTTATAACGGGTAAGTAAGTCTCTCAAACTTACCATGAGGAAATGTAAGGCCAACAATGAACTTAGGATTGCAACTAATTCAAAAGATAACTATAAAGTCTTCTTCAGTCATATTAGAAAGATTAGAAGTAACCTTGAATTCTGTACGGAACCTATCTGAAATAGTAACTCCTACTCTGACCTCAAGGACATTGCTAATATTCTTGCAGACAAATTCTCTTCCAATTATACCCACCCACCCTCCTTTCTCACCCCTCCATTCCCCCTCAGACTCCCCCTCTGGAGATCAATTTGGACCATGTTCTTTTGGCACTTTTCAAAATTAAAAACACTACCATGGGTCCTAATGATATCCCCCAATGCCTACTAAGAAGTATAGAGTCCCACTTAGAAAATCCCCTTCATCAGCTCTTCAACCTGAGTCTCTCCACTAGTTATATCCCTAAGGAGTAGAAAATGACAGTTGTGGTGTCTTTGGATAAAGGTGGTCCCTATAGTGTCCTTGGGAATTACAGGCCTATTAGTCTCACTAGTATTAGCTGAAAAGCTTTGAAGCATATTATAGCTGAACAAATAAACCATGATAAAGCTGACCTTGTATGCCTGGATACAGATTGATTTATTTTTTTTAAAAAGCAGACCATGCCTTCTCAATGTGGTTGACTTCTTTAAAAGGGTTATCAAGGCCATGGATAAGAGGTATACACTTCCCACTACTTATCTAGACCTTGCTAAGGCCTTTGACACTATCTCTAATGCTGAGATAATTGACAAACTCTCACAGCTCAATACTAACCCATACATAGATTGCTGACTTGGTCTGACAGCACCTATACCATTAAGGTTAGGGGTATTTGCTCTAGAAAGAAAAATTTCTCTAGTGGTACCCACAAAGTTCTGTCCTGGGTATCCTCCTCGTTGGTATAGATTTCTGTGATGTAAAAGCTGATATTAAGGGATTTTGGCTGATTACAAATTGGGGTCAGTTATCAAATTACAGTCAAATTCCTAAACAAAGGCTGGACCAAACATTTGCTGGGTATATTAATAATGTGCTTACCCTTAACCCCAAGAAATGTGGCATAGTTTCCTTTGGTAAATCTAGCATCACTACTGCTTACCATTTAGATAACATTCCACTTAAATTTAAAACAAAAGAAAATGTCACACCAGGAATCCTTCTCTTCCAATGGGTTTATTGTAAAGCACTTTCGTTCATCACATACAAATTAACTTCATCAGACAACCCACACAATTCATCACAAATTTAAATAGACTCATTAAGCAATGATCATTAACATTTTAAAGCAATACACCATTATTTAGAATAGACTTGAAATAAAACATACAAAAAACATATATATAAAAATAATGGATGAATGACCTAACATGATTAACCAAGCATATGTTCATCTACTCCTAACATTTTTTTATGTTAAAAACATTATATGAAATGCAGCCTAAAATATTTAGACTCATATATCAATACATTAATAAAATGTTTCTTATATATACCTATAGCAACTATCCAAACCAGGTGCAAGTAAATGCATTCAAAATAAAGGGTAGGAAAGGGAGCCATAATAAGACTGTATACAGATGTCCAGTCAAGTTACTCCTTCCTACCTTTCCAGGGATTTTAAATTTAATATACACTTAATTGAACAATATTCATTAAGTCCTGGAAAGACATGTGCTCTAGTCTTTAATTGCCATACATACTGTTAAATACACCATTATTGAGCAGGTTGGCAAAAATATTAGGGGGGGGGGGGCGTTGGAAATGAAATTGGAAGAGCATGAATTACTATGGCAATTAAAGACTAGAGCACATGTCTTTTCAGGACATGCAGATCACAGACTATATATATATGTATCTGTATATATATATATATATATATATATATATATATATATATATATATATATAGGTATAAATATATATATAT